>NC_041222.1:97969615-97998119 GCF_002837175.3 Physeter macrocephalus | reverse complement strand
CTAGAGCCCGTGTGACACAACTACTGAAGCCCACATGCCTAGAGCCCATGCTCCACAACAAGAGAAGCCACCGCGATGAGAAGCCTACGCACCGCAACGAAGAGTAGCCCCCGCTCGCCGCAACTAGAGAAAGCCCGCGCGCAGCAACAAAGACCCAACATAGCCAAAAAAAAAAAAAAGAAGTGATAAGAGCCTGAACTAGGCAGTAACCATAGAAATAGAGTAGAGGAGATGCATTCAAGAGGCCACAGCAGTGAGAGGCCCGCGTACCGCAAAAAAAAAAAAAAAAAAAAAAAGAACTAATAGGGGGTTCAGATCCACAGGTCTGACAACTAATTGTATGTGGCAGGTGAAAGAAAGCTGGGTTTTGATGTTCTCAGGCATGTCTTTTGAGCTGATTATTATACAGCATTTTGCTTTTGCTTTAGAAAACCTGTAAAGAAAACCTATGGTACTGCTCCAGTGCCTCTCTCCTTCACTCGCACATGACTACCGCACTCACACTTCTGACACCAGATGTGTGGGAGTTTTCTTCACACTAAGCAATTCTCTCTGACACCAGCTGGGCACCTTACAATTTAACTCAATTTGACATGGTCTACCTGGAGATAGTGTCAGATCCCACAGGTTAAGGGTTTAGTCCCACAAGACTGCCTCCCACTTCAGATATGAATCGCAAGAAGTAGGTCCCCAGGTCACCCACAACTCTGCCTGACTTGGCTACAAATTGGTTCCCATGACCTCCTCTCCCTTGCGTTGGGTTATTTGCTAGAACAGCTCACAGAACTCACAGTGAAACACTCACGCTTACCAGTTTACTATATAATAAAGGATATGATAAGAGATGAACAGCCAGATGAAGAGATACATAGGGCGACGTCTGGGAGGGTCCCCAGCACAGGAGCTTCTGTCGCCATGGAACTGGGGCGCATCGCTCTCCAAGTATGTGGATGTGCTCACAACCTGGAAGCTCTCCGAACCCCACACTACTGGGATTTTATGGAGCTTCATCAGATAAACATGATCAATTATTAACTCCATTTCCAGCTCCTCTCCCCTCTGTGGAGAATGGGGGTGGGGGGTAGAAATTCCAAGGGATTTGGGAGCTCTGTGCTGGGAACTGGGGCCAAAGACTCAATGTTAGAGTGAAACCCCCTATTTATAAGGGGTTTAGGAGCCCTGTGTTGGGAACTCAGGGCAGAGACCTATAGATAGATAGATAGATACATAGATAGATAGATAGATAGATAGATAGATAGAGATAGAGCTTATTATTTCATAATACCTTATTATTTTACTCAGTTTGAGGATTATAATGAACTCATGGCTTTTCACAGAATTACTGTGTTCTTTTTGATGTTCAAGTTCACATCTTGGCCAATGGGAGCCTTTAATTTAAGCTGGTTCCTTTTAGAATTACCCAGACATTAAAAAAAAAAAATCTTTCCTCTCTGGCAACAAGAACATATTCAGGCCCATTTTCTTTTTCCCTGCCCCAAGGCATGGAATTATTACTATCAAAGAAACTTGGGTTTCTTTTAGCAGAGAATAATATTAAAAATAAAAGTTGGGGTGCAAGGGGTACATATCAAATAATTCATACAAGTAAAAGAAGTGGACAGGGTGATATCACTGCAAAGTCATTTTAATGACAAAGCTAGAAAATATAGATTTTTTTTAAAAATGGGGTTGTAACTAGTTCAAAAAGATACATGCACCCCAATGTTCATAGCAGCATTATTTACAATTGCTGAGACTTAGAAACAACCTAAGTATCCATCAACAGATGAATGGATAAAGAAGTTGCAGTGTATATATGTGTGTGTATATATATATATATATATATATATGTAGATAAATAGATAGATAATAGATATATACACACACATACATACATACAATGGAATACTACTCAGCCATAAAAAAGAATGAGATTTTGCCGTTTGCAGCAACATGGATGGACTTGGGGGGCATTATGCTAAGTGAAATAAGTTAGAGAAAGATAAATACTGTATGATAATGGCTTATATATGGAATCTGAAAAATGCAACAAACTATTGAATATAATACAAAAGATGCAGACTCACAGATATAGAGAACAAACTAGAGGTTATCAGTGGGGGCGGCGGGGCAATATAGGGGTGGAAGAGTGAGAGGTAGAAACTATTGGGTGTAAGATAGGCTCAACATGGGGAATATAGCCAATATTTTGTAATAACTGTAAATGAAAAGCAACCTTTAAAAATTATATAAAATTTTTTTTAAATGGGGTTACAAATTATATTCCTGATTTCAATCTAACTCCAACTTTACTATATGCTTTTTGATTCTGCTTCCATCTTGTGTCACTTCTATTTTGAGCTTCCAGGCTTTCTCCTTTCTTATATACAATATCTTCTTACAAACTTAATACGTTATGCTATATATAGTTATTAAAAACCGTGTGTGTAAATGATAACAGTGGCTCATCTTTCTACAGGATAATCTGATGAGCATCTACTTAGCTCTTGGATCCTACCCTCCAACTGTAACTCTTTCTACTTCTCTTTAACAATAATACGGAACCTGCTACCGTAGCCGTCCCGTTGACACTATAAAAGTATTTCTTTGGATTACAATAACAAGAAGTGTCAACTAATCTTCAATAATTTTTAGAAAAGATAGACAAAATTTAGAGCAAAATTTTAAATAATGCAAACACCTGGGTAAAGCTAGGAATACTCCTTTCCTTTTAACTATTTTAAAACTCTACTAACATTTAATTGCACATTCGTTTTATCTCCCAGTAGAAAGTGGGGTCAACTTTCCCTAAACATTTTCCTAGAGTCAAAACTCTATCAAGCAGGGAAAAAATAATAATCTTGGCAGCTCCTTTATATAACTTTAGTCCTGACTAGAGTGTGGGGCTTCTAGCATCTCTATTCCAGCCTTGACTAGATGGGCCCACAACTTGCCAGAGATGCAGCTTCTTGCCTCTCCCAGTCGACCACTCACTCCGCTTTTTTATATATTTGCATCAGAAGAAGGTTGACAGCTCCCTACTGTGTTCTACCACCCCCATATACCCATGCATACACATGCATACTCTTTATGGCTTTTCTCTTTTCAGTGAGAAGAATGAAGTATTATGAAACATCATTTATGTGTCATTCTAGTGTGACTTCTCTGTGGTGATGTTTTGCTAACCATACAAAATTTCTCATATGATTCTTAATTCCTTGACATTTAAAACCATCATTTGCTTAAACATTACTCTGCATTTAAATGTGTAGGATGACTAACCACCCAGTTAAGAAACTTGCACTTTTATAGGACCTTTGCCCAGTGTTGTGTTGTGCTGATAAATTGATAAACGTTTTAACAGTCAGCTCTCTGTTTAAAAAACAAAAAAGGCCCAATTTGTACTATTTGCCGATTCCTGTGGTGTAAATGCTCCCTTGCCAGTTTCAAGCTACCGATGTGCTGGTGCTGAGGGCGGAGTTGGGAGGAGCTGTGTACGATGGATGCTCAGGACCTGGTCCAAGATGCCTCCTGCCCATCACTGCCTTTGTCAGGGTTGTGCTTCTTTTTCCAAAATGGATCCTGGTACTTTCCCCCCTCTGACCATTTAAATATACCTTTTTTTTTTTTTTTTTTTTTTTTGTGGCATGCCGGCCTCCCTCTGCTGTGGCCTCTCCCGTTGCGGAGCCCAGGCTCCGGACGCGCAGGCCCAGCGGCCATGGCTCACGGGCCCACACGGCATGTGGGATCTTCCCAGAGCAGGGATCGAACCCTTGTCTCCTGCGTTGGCAGGCGGATTCTTAACCACTGCGCCACCAGGAAAATCCCTGTAACTTTCTTTTGAAAAAAATTTTTAATTGAAGTATAGTTGATTTACAATGTTTCAGGTGTGCAGAAAAGTGATTCAGTTATATACGTACATATATATTTTTAATATATATACATAATATATATATATTCTTTTTCAGATTCTTCTCCTTTATAAGTTATTACAAGATATTGACTATAGTTCCCTGTGCTATACAGTAGGTCCTTGTTGTTTACCTATTTTATATATAGCAATGTGTATATGTTAGTCTCAAACTCCTAATTTATCTCCCCCCCGCCACTATCCCCTTTGGTAACCATAAGTCTGTATTCTATGTCTGTGAGTCTATTTCTGTTTTGTAAATAAGTTCATTTGTATCATTTTTTTTAAGATTTCACAAGTAAATGATATCATATGGTATTTGTTTTTCTCTGTCTGACTTATTTCACGTAGCATAATGCCCTCCAAGTCCATCCATGTTGCTGCAAATGGCATTATTTCATTCTTTTTTATGGCTGAGTAGTACTCCATTGTATATATGCCACATCTTCTTTAACCATTCATCTGTCGATGGACATTTAGGTTGCTTCCATGTCTTGGCTATTGTAAATAGTGCTGCTATGAACATAGGGGTGCATGTATCTTTTGGAATTACAGTTTTCTCCGGATATATGCCCAGGAGTGGGATTGCTGGATCCTCTGGTAACTCTATCTTTAGTTTTTTAAGGTTAAATACACTTTTGAACTATTTTCTCTATACATTTCCTTCTAGAATTCCTATTTTTTTGAACTCCCAAGAGAATCTCTGCAACAGTGTCCTCACAACCCCTGACCTTGTGAGGTGGACAGATGGGAACATTTGACACTGGGACTATTGCTTGTTCCTTACAGGGCTTGTGCAGAACTGAAAGCGAATGAGCTAAAGTTTGCTGAAGGCTCTTGTGAAGCATGTGCATGGTTGCCTTTGCGGCGGTTGAGTTATTCTGTTCTCTGTGTGCCTCTCTCACTTCAGAGAAAACTGCCAGCTGACTCCAGGGTTCTGGAAGACTCAGAGCTGGTGTACACGGTCAGCGCCCAGGAGTACTGGCAGCAAGCTCTCCTCACCGAGGAGGAAACTGGTAATTTATACATATTTTTTCATCTCAATCAATCCAATTCTCAGGATTAAGTTTGGCACTCTGAATTTCCCGTTCTAGAACTTTCTGTGCCACACTTCTAGTTTGCCACAGTTTCTATACCTATGAGCAACTATATGCGTGTTTCTCTCTGCATTGCTGTGGTGCCTGAGACCACAATTCCTTTCTCCTCCAAATCTTACGATGAGTTGTCATTTCCTTAGTGTTTGCCTTGAGAGTCCTTGCTCACCCAGGGACAGGCAGAAAAAGCATCCATGGCATGCTTTTTCTTTGGGGGTGGGGTGGGGTTAGAGAACATGGCTCCTTTCTTCAGAGAACTTGAAATTTACATGAAGAGCTAATACAGTAAGCCCCCTACATACGAACGAGTTCCATTCCGAGAGCGCGTTCATAAGTCCCGTTTGTTCGAAAGTCCCACAAAATTAGCCTAGGTACCCAACCAGCACAATCGGCTATAATATAGTACTATATTGTAATAGGTTTATAATACTTTTCACGCAAATAATACATAAAAAACAAACACAAAAAATAAAGAAAACATATTTAATCTTACAGTGCAGTACCTTGAAAAGTACAGTAGTACAGAACAACAGGTGGCATCCAGGGGCTGGCATGGAGTGAACAGGAGAGAAGAGTTACTCACTGGAGGAGGAAGAGCAGGTGGGAGATGGTAGAGCTGAAGGATCGTCAGCAATAGGAGACGGAAGGCAAGCTGCAACGTCACTCACGCCTGACGTGGGTGGCGCAGGTTCTGGTTCCTTGCTGGAACCAGATGCACGTTTGCACCTTTGAAAGTTTGCAGCGTGAAGGTTCGTAAGTAGGGGACTTACTATACTAAGCCACGTGCAAAAATCAAAGTAAAAATGAGGCTAGTTCTATGGTGCTCTGAGTACAGCAGAAATTCAGAGAACCCAGGACCTGTGTGACTGGATTACTGAAGAAAAGCTGGGTGAGGAGGCAGGATCTGAGCTTGACCTTGATCTCAGCTGAAAATGGTTTAAAATGGGCCTATATGTCGCCAGACATGGATGAGTGTCAAAGGCGATTAAGGAGCAGAAGATGTGAAAAGTTGCCAGAAATGGGAAACTGCTTGAACGAGGATATCAGAGAAATAATCAGCACGGCACAGGCAAGGAATAATATAGAAACATTTCCACTTACAGGGATAATGGGGGGAAAGTAGCATGACATCTGTTATCTTCCGACTGACAGAGGATTCGGACTAAGATACGTGTCTAATCTGGAATTGCACTTGTCAGAGGTCCTACCCTTTCTACAGCAAGCATGAGCTATTTTGATGTTAATGGTGATTTAATATAGCTAGAAAAGTCTAGCGGGACCAAATGGCTGAGGCTCTAGAAATGTGAGCCCCCGGTTCTATATACTATCCAGGTAACTACCGTCTAGAGGGAAGTGCCCGTTTTTTTAACCAGCCTGAACTTTTCCACAGCGTTTGTTCTCTACCACTGAATAAAATTAGCATGCGTCACTGCTGACCTACCATCCATGGTTGCTGATCCTAGACTGGGGAAAACAGATAGAGGTTGGTTTACTGAGCAACCCACCCGCGTAGGACCTCAGTGGAAGTTAATTCAGCCTGCCCGCCTGATCTGTTAATTTTTAAGGATTCTATTTCCTACCAACTCTGGCCTTCTCAAATCGTTTGTGCTGCCTGTGAATTCCAGAGATCCCCAAGTTAAGAGAATATATCAGGAGAAGGCTCTTGGATAAGAAGAGGAGGATGGTGACCAAGTATGTCACTGAAGCTTTTGGCCTGTTGCTGCTTACGGACAGTTTCAGCTGCACGGACAACCTGCCGGTAGGAAGACCCCTGGGCTGTGTGTCCTCTGCCTCCTGGCCTGGGCAGAGTGCTCCCTCCTTCCAAGTTAGAAAATTAACTCCCCGTAATCCTTCTTTTCTCATCAGAGGAAGACCCTGAGCTCAGAGAATCTAAAGAGAGCAGAAAGATAATTCGAGGGTTAACATTGTAACCTTTGAGGTAAAAAAAAAAAAAAAAAAAAAAAAAAAAAAAAAAAAAAAAGAAATAATGTTTTACCTAGGACAGATGGGCTGAGAGGAAAAGGTAAAAATAGTCACTTTTGCCTCTCCTGAGACTTGAATCAGGTAGAATGTGTTTAATGGCAGGAGGGATTTGTCTACTTCTACTGGAATATGTCAGTTCTTGGTTATCCTAAAGAGGCATGTGTGCACATACAGTCCAAAAAACTTTCTTCTGCCTGTGGACTTCCTGCAAGGCCTGGTGCTGTCAGAATCTCAGACTCAGAGCAGTGTGGTTATATAATGTGAGAGGAAGGAAAAGAGGAGGGCCTTTCAGCAGAGAGAGATTATCTTCATGGTCTAGAATGCAGGTCTTCTGAATAACCAGTTAAAAATGACTTTTTTCATAGTAGTGGACAAAGTTATCTTTTTGACGGATGAATCTTTTTTTACCCTAAGATAAGAGGGATAAGCTGCTAAATTCGAGGTTTGGGAGAAAACTTTGTTGCTGGAATCAACCACTAACTGCATCGTTTCCTGGTGAGGGAATGAAAATACAAACAGACAAGCACATATAAAAACAGAACTCTGACCCACAGCCTGCAGCAAACTGTCTGGGAAACCAACCCCCCCGTCTACAATGAACAGCTCAGGAAGCCAGCCTGCTCTAAAACTGGTAGGAACTTAGACTGCTATCTCTAGTAACAATCTAAGAAGCTAAACAATAAGCTCAGTAACAATCAGCCCCAAATGGCCAGACCTTTGTTAACCACTGGGCTTCCCTTATCCTTTTCTTCTTAACTGTCATCTGTATTTTATGGCAAAGAGATTGCCATTTCTCTCAGGTGTTTTAACATACGAGCAATGGCTGCTTACAAAACAGAAAAAAAAATTTAAACGACCTGGAACACACAAAAACAACCCATCCAATTCAGAGGACAGAAGGATGGCCGGAAGGTTACATCTCCCGTCCAAACTAAACCCTTTGGCAACGACTGCATTGCCTTTAATTCTGCAAATGACGTTCTCCCAGCAGGCTGCATTATTCTGATCCCACACATCCTCACTATAATTGGCTGCCCGTGAAACTCTCATCACAGACAGCCTTGTTAGCTCATGGGCTTCCCTAATCTTTATCCCTGCTTCCAAACGTGCATTCTCATGACTCACATAGGATCCCTGCTTCAAGGTCTCCACCCACGGCTGCCCCGTGCCAGGGGCCTCTGATCAGGGCACCAGAGCCTTCCCATCCCCCTGCTTGCCTTTGAGTGTCTGCCAAAGGCAAGTGATGGCCACTGACTCTCTTGCTATAGCAAGCTCTAAATTAATAGCCTTTGTGTGTTCTCATTTGGTGGGTATTTCTTTATTTCCACACTTGCTGTTAGCTATCAGATTTGCACAGCCAAGCTGTCTGACTTCTTGTTATGCAGAATAGGGAAAGGGGAGAGAAATGTACCAGTAGGGCTGGTCCCGAGAATGTGGGACAGTGAACCTGGGAGGGCCCTGTGGAGTGATGGGCAGCAGGGGCAGCTGGTGGGGGCCTGACTTCAGTGTGAAAAGGAAGCAACGTCAACTCTTTTATTTTTAATCAATTAATTTATTTACTTATTTTTGGCCGTGTTGGGTCTTCGCTGCTGCGCGTGGGCTTTCTCTAGTTGCGGCGAGCGGGGGCTGCTCTTCGTTGCGGTGCACGGGCTTCTCACTGCAGTGGCTTCTCTTGTTGTGGAGCACGGGCTCTAGGCGCACGGGCTTCAGTAGTTGCGGCGTGTGGGCTTCAGTAGTTGTGGCACGTGAGCTTCAGTAGTTGTGGCTCGCGGGCTCTAGAGCACAGGCTTAGTACTTGTGGCGCACGGGCCTAGCCGCTCCACAGCATGTGGGATCTTCCCGGACCAGGGCTCGAACCTGTGTCCTCTGCATCGGCAGGTGGATTCCCAACTACTGTACTACTAGGGAAATCCTCTTGTTGTGGAGCACGGGCTCTAGGCGCACGGGCTTCAGTAGTTGCGGCGTGTGGGCTTCAGTAGTTGTGGCACGTGAGCTTCAGTAGTTGTGGCTCGCGGGCTCTAGAGCACAGGCTTAGTACTTGTGGCGCACGGGCCTAGCCGCTCCACAGCACGTGGGATCTTCCCGGACCAGGGCTCGAACCTGTGTCCTCTGCATCGGCAGGTGGATTCCCAACGACTGTACTACTAGGGAAATCCCAGCAATGTCAACTCTTGATGGTCCACGCAATGTCAGTCAAATGTCCACATTTTAGAAATTAAAAGTGCCATGTAAAAGTGCCATATAGAGCAAGATTCACCATCCTTTTCATCGTATTTCTTATTCCTTGTTTGGGTCTAGTTCTGTGTAAGAAAAAAGATGGAATCTGGAATCTGAGATTTTCCAATTTGACTTTTGTCCTCTGAAATACTAGCGAACGTTTTGACATTCTAACTTCCCCCCAAAATTCTTTGGGGTGAAAGTTGCCTCTCTACCCAGCAAAAGATTGCTTTTGGAAGTGCTGATGGAAGATGAATTGGATGTGGTGCTGTGTGTGGTTGGTTTATTTTATAAACACCAGGACAAAGCGTTTTGCAATCAAAGTTGGAGCGTGGTATGGAGGTGCAACCCGTGTAGGGGCTCAGTCCCTCCTTGTAGCCAGACTGCAGGTGACAGAAGACACAGAGGAGGGGGCTGGCTGGCACTTCTGTGATAGCCTTTTAGAAGGAGTTGCCAGCAGGCTTACTCAAAATTCTTTGGCCTCAGATATTGGTCTCAGTCTTAGTTCTCTGATGGAAAGCTGGAAGGCAAGAGTTTGTCAGTTCCTTTGCATTCTGGAAAAAAAAAATCAAATCTAAAAATATATGTGATGGATCATTTTTTAAGATTGTGACTCAAACCAAAAATTTTAGAGTTGGGACAGTTAGTGATTTCATTTTTTTTATTTTTATTTTTTAAAATTTATTTATTTTTTTGCGGTACGC
Source organism: Physeter macrocephalus (assembly GCF_002837175.3). Lineage (NCBI taxonomy): Eukaryota > Metazoa > Chordata > Mammalia > Artiodactyla > Physeteridae > Physeter > Physeter macrocephalus. The sequence goes on along the minus strand of NC_041222.1, from coordinate 97,988,211 downwards.
GGGCCTCTCACTGTTGTGGCCTCTCCCGTTGCGGAGCACAGGCTCCGGACGCGAAGGCTCAGCGGCCGTGGCTCACGGGCCCAGCCGCTCCGCGGCATGTGGGATCCTCCCCGACCGGGGCACGAACCCGTGTCCCCTGCATTGGCAGGCGGACCCTCAACCACTGCGCCACCAGGGAAGCCCAGTTAGTGATTTTAAATGAACAGGGATCTAGTCTTTATTTTTAAGAATCAATGGGAAGTCGATTATGACGATCTCAATGTTGAATGAGTCCTGCATTTATTCATAGTAGATGCCAGCCTTTCCCTTTCTTACTGCTCTTTTATTTCCAGCCCCTTCCCTTCTTATCATGCTTTTGCTTCTTCAACAAGGATTCTTTGAGAGTGAGCCTTTGTGAGAATCTTGCCCGTGGAGTTTCTTCTCATGACTTTTTTCTTCTTTCATTTTGATCACTAGTGACACCACGAACTCCAAAGAATCTAGAGGGAACTCTGGGGGAGAAAGTATGGCTTACAGAATTCTAACTAGTGAAAACTCTGAAACTCCCCAGGGCTTGCCTGAAGCGGAAGAGTCTCCATAAACTTCTAAAACTCCTCTGTTCTGAGACTCAGGGTATAGGAGTTTGAGGCTGTTTTCAGGATCATTCAGCCCCATTCACTGACTTCACAGACGATGCCCTTGCCATCCAGAGATGCTAAGTCATCTCTGTAAGGTCACACCTCAATTCAAGAGCTATTTCTGTCACCAAATTTAGAATACACTTTAAACGCCTACGTTATCCAGCCATTTCTCCACGCCACTCATTCACCCCAGAAATGTTTATGGACCGTGCTCTCCGTGCCCTGCCTCGGAATAAGCAAACATGAATAACAGAGTCTGTCTCTCCAGCAAGGTCCTGGCCCAGGGCAGGAGACACATGGCCTGAGGGAGACACAGCACAGCAGGGGTGTCCTAAATGCAACGGGAGCCCAGGAAAGAGCACCCCAACTCTGCCCGGGGAGTCAGGGAGAGCATCACGTGGGAAGTGACTTTTGAGCTTTGGGAGTATGAGAACGTGGGAAGAGCACATGCAAAGGACCAAAAGGATGGCACGTTTGGGGAATGGTAGCAAGTTCAGGGGCAGCTACGTGGGAGAACCTTTTGGGCAAACAGAGAGCTGGTGGTGCTGGAGAAATTGATTGAGTTCTGGCCACGAAGGACCTTAAGTGATGAGCTAAGGAGTGTGGTTTCTCTCCGCCGCAGTCAGGCACCGTGTGGTCCTCAGGGCTCTCATACAAGGGACAGACGCTACAGAGTTCCCAGTTTGGAACCTAGAGGTCAAGGCTGCCCCTGGCGGTCACTCCCTTGTATTATTTGAATAGATATTTTCTTCCCTGCCTAGACTATTCTCCTTTGAAGCAGGAACCAAGTCTTTATTTTTGTGGTCCTATAGCTTTGCTGTTTATTTAAAGCGGGGTCCAGAAGATCAGTATTACCTGGGGCTTGCTAGCAATGTAGAATCCCAGGCCCTTGGGTTTGAACCAACTCTTCTGGTGATTTCGACGCACGTGAAAGTTTGAGAAACCCTATCCTCCAAAACTGCTTTGTGCACGAAGTTCATTAAATATTTGTTGAATCAGATGTCATTGGAAAAATCTCTTTTAATGACAATTGGATTTTTAAAAAATATTGACTCTTTCAAGTAGCCTAATGGATTAAACCGCAGGAAAAGTTGCGGGAGGATATATTTGTTCGATTCTCCAATCCCACAAAGCTTTAAGGAGGTCTGTGCCCTGAAGGATGCCTTATTGGGATGACAGGGAGGAGTCCACTGTGGGTGATCTGCTCAAGCTAAATCTTGTGTTGGTGACAGACTTAAAGAAAGCAGAGCTGGAGGAGACGGTGCCTTTAGGGAGGGGGTGGCCTCATGGTCCTGGTGGTCCCTGTCCCCAGAGCGAATACTTGCATGTGAGTGGCCTGCGGAGATCTGTGGAAGAGAAGATACAGCTGCTGGAGAAGGCCATCGACCAGTGCTTTGCCCACATAGTGCAGCCTCTGCAAGAAGGGGTCCGAAATGCCAGGAGTTCCTACCAACGGATCCTTGGGGCATGCCTGGTGGTGAGTGACCCTCTAAAGAGAAAAACCGTGATGTTCGGTGAGGCCTGCCTGATTCTCCACCTTTTCTCACTATCCCGTTGCTTTTGAAAGAAATAAAGAGCTAGAAGAAATTAGGAGAGAGTGAAAATTGCACACAAGAAAGCATATTGGGTGAACTGTTTGTGCATTGTGAGGGCGCAGGGAAGGGTACATGTGCAGCAGAAAGAATTGGAATTTAGGATCCGAGGGTCCTGTTTTGAAGGCCAGCCCCACCAAACATCCACTCTGTAGGCCTGGGCAAGGCCCTAAACCCACTTAAGCCTGTTGGGATTTTTCTTCTATAAAACGGGGATGGTAAACACTTGCCCAATCTATTTCACAGGGCTGATGTTAAGTATCAATTAGATACACTGTAGGAAAGCACCCTATAATCTCTCACTTGGCACACAAATTGTTGTTTTATCTTTTAATTATTCAAGAGTTAGATGGGGTTTCTAAGGGATGAGAGATAAGAAGTGTGTGTGGTTGTTTAAGCCATGAAGTTTGGGGTAATTTGTTTCCTAGCGATAGGTGACGAAGTGGCCCTGGAGAGAACTGTTTCTATACTATGGTGGAAGATCCCAGATCACAAAAAGTGAATGAGTGGGTGGGTGCTGAGAAGGCGAAGGCACGAGGTGGGGACCAGTCCTCCGAGACAATGAGCTTGTGGAGGAAGGAACAGCATCAGGCACCTTCAGGCTGTCACCAGGGCTTCATCCCAGGAACTGTCCCCTCTCTCCTCAGCCCTTCAATGGCTTCTTGACTCTGTGGCTGTGGGCATAACCCAGGGCGTTCCTATTTGATAAGCAACTTGCCTTTGCGATCAGATATTTGGGCAGACATGTATATACTAACATCATATCTTTAGGTAACATAGTAAAATAGCCTAAATGTCTAATCATACAAGAATGGTAAAGTGAATTACGATACATCCATATGACATCACGTGGTTATTCAAATAATTTCTTGGAAGTATTTACAATGAATTCAGGAAATGCTCGTGTTATAATATTAAGCAAAAATGGCAGAATATTAAAATAGAGTTAGATAGATTGATATGGGAAGATAGATATGGATAGATAGAGATAGTATGATGCCAGTCAGACCATGCTACATGGCCATTCTCTTAAAACATATTCCCTTAAAAGATATATCATTGATTAATGATCACAAAGGCCTCTACTGAAATTTCAGTCAGTGCAAATGTATTTTTTATCCTCTTTACTGAGGATCAATCAGCATGTGGCTAAAATTTGTCAAGTCTCTTATAGCTCTAGCTTCATATTATTTTTTTCTTCCGATGTGTGAGTTTATGTCTCTGGGAGAAAATATTACAAAGATATACACATCGAGTTACATTTAATCAAATATTTAATAAAAAGTGTAAAACATCGAGGCTGTGCTTGGAAAACCTAAAACACATACTCACGGTAGAGTCAGAGCACATTTTCATTTAATAACTGCTCATTTAGCACATATTTATCAAGCACGACCTATACCAGGACCAGATGGTGAGGACATCACGATGGATGAAACATCGGGCCTCATCTTAACCAGCTGATGGTCCAAGTCTAGCAGCCTGATGAGTAAAGAGACAAATGCAAAGCTGTATGTAAGCAGAGAGCAGAGGATGCTTTGGGAACCCAGGGCAGGGGCACCCGCCAACTTGAGGTGTGACTGCTGTCCTCTCTGTAGCTTAATAATACATTGAAAGATCATGTCTCTGCTCTTCCCTGTGATTCTTGGTAATGGTGTTTGGCCAAAGGCAGTGCAACTCTGATCCCGTGAATTCTAGGTAACACCTACTAACTCCACTATCTTATTGTTTAATTATCCAGAGGAGTAGAGGAAACCAGGGTTTTCACCAGACTCTGAAAGCGGTTTGCCTGAAAAACGGTATCTATGCCTCCAGGACTCTTGGGAGAATAGATCTGAACGAAGCCATCACGCAGCCCATCTATGAACAGATTGATCCCGTTTTTGGAGGCATTTTTAGGTAAAGGATCCTTCACTTGGATCCTCTGTGAACAAACATCCGAAGAACGCTCATCTTTAAGAATTTGTACTTTGGATCTGGAAGGGTCCAGAGTAGCTTGCAACTTGAGGAGGAAAACTTACTCTTTGGCAAAACACAAAAGCCTTAGTTTGGTCTACTTGACAATTTCCCGTGGTGACCTGGAGTGCAGCTGGAGATGCTGCTTTCAGATTAATATTATGATTCCCATTATTCTTCAACTATCTCCTACATGCACCGGGGATCCATTTTCTTATAGATCTGAGCCCAGGACAGGGGTATTTTGGTTGGAGAGTGTGGAGTTAAGGAAACACACGGCCTTCGTAAATTTCCCTGACTGAGAAAAGGAAAAGTGGCTCGCTTTTGACACACAGCACACTCACACATGGCGTGGGGTGGGGGGCTTGAACCTTCACAGCGCCCCGTCCTTCCCTTCTTCCTTGACCTCCAATCCTTTTCTCCATCCACAGAAACAGTCTCTCCTAATCCCCAGCCTGTTCCCAGTCTCCCTCCTGTGCCCCTGGCATTTCACCTGGCCTACCACCCTCTCCTGTTTGAGCCATTCCACCTTTGCTCAATTCTTACTCAGTGCCTCCACCCCCGTGCCCCCAACCTTCCTTTAAATTTGTTTGGAATCCTGCTATTCTACCTACGCTCACCCACCCCTGTTTACACATCTGTAGGGTGAACTCCAGATTCCTTGGAGCGGCCTTCAAGACGTTCCACCTGCTTCCAACTGGCCTTTCCCATCTCTCCCCAGCCCCCTGTCAGTGTCAACCCCTGGCTTTAACCAGCCTGAGGACAGCAAAGGGCAACTGAGATGTACCAGGAACTTGTGCTAAGCACTTTGCATGCATCATGTCGTCACATCCTCCCCATAACCCTCTGAAGTGGCTCTGGTCTTTTTACAAGTGAACACGCTGCCATTCGGAGGAATCATATAGTTTTCCCAGGGTCACCCGGCTCATAAGTAGAGAGCTAGGACTTCAAGCCTCTGCCCTCTTCTCTACTCACCTGATGCTTCTTATTCCTGGGATGTCCTGAAACCTAGTTCACTATGTCGTCCCTGTGGAGAATGCCTCCTCCTTCTTTTCACGTCCCTAAATCTTACCCATCTTTTAAGGTGTAGTTCGTCCCACCCTTTCAAGTGGGAACACCTGGGCAGCAGAAAGACTGTGAGCTTTGAGGTTAAACAGATCAGTGCCCAAGGTCTGGCCCTGCTACTTACTAGCTGTGTGACGTTGAACACATTAGCTACCGTCTCTGAACCTCAGTTTTCTCATCTGTAAAATGGACATCATTGCACGGACTTCATTATAGGAATTTTATAACTGTTAGATCTCGTCCTCCTTCTCTTAAAAATGAGTAAAAGAATACCAGCCAGTTTCCTCTTTGTTTTAACCCCACAATAGCCACCGTTGTCTCTTAACATTTTATGGTGCTTTCCCCTGTAGGTCTGGGAAGCCCACTGATGGTTCAGCTCTGATGCCCCACATAGATGCTTTTAAGCACTCTCTGCAGGAGAAGATGATGGAAATTGGGATAAGAAATGGCTGGAAATATGATGGCTATAAAAAGAGTTTCCTGATCCAGGAGGTAAGATCCTTATAAAGTGAAGAGGGCAGCGAGGTTGGGTAGTGGTTTTCTTCCCAGCAGGATTTTGGAGGTTGCCTGTCTTTTCCCACTTGTTTCCCTGCAGTGTCCAGGGTCTGGGTGGACCTTATAGCAGGCACTGTGGGATACAGAACATAGTGGGATGGGGCAAAGAGAAGCGGTCCTGAGTCTGCTACAGACGTAGCAAGCTTTGTCTCACTGAGAAGCAAGCAAGAGTAAATGCTGAGATTGTCAAGTAGCCCCAGTTCCCAAGAAGCATCTTCAACGAATCCTTAGAAGTATAAACATTTGAATCCACTTGTAACATTCTCACTGGCTTCTTTATCATTTTTGCCAATATCATGAAGTATTATCCACCGCGGTGAAGTTTAAAGAAGTGTCTTTTTTTGCAGATCATTTTTTAGTTTCGAGTCCTCAAGACTCTTGGCTGTGACTCCTTTTCTTAGTCCAGGCTGTCTTAGTCTGTTTGGGCCGCTGTAACAAATCCCATAGACCAGGCAGCTTATAAACAGCAGAAATTTATTTCTCACAGTTCTGGAACTGGAAGTATAAGATCAAGGCGCAGGCGGATTTGGTGTCCAGTTGGGCCTGCTTCCTGGTTCACGGGTGGCCGTCTTTTTGCTGTGTGCTTACACGGCAGACGGGGCAGAGGAGCTCTCTGGGGTCTTGTCTATAAGGGGGAATCATCCCAATTGGGAGGGCTCCCTCCTTAAGACCTAATCACCTCCAAATGCCATCACATTGGGGTTTAAGATTTCAACATAAGAATCTGGGGGAACGTGACTGTTCAGTCCACAGCACGGGCCCAGCCCAAAGTACAGGGTAACGCTGGAGAAATCGCCTGTGCCTCCCCCGCCCTCCCCCAAATGCCCCATCCCAGCAGCCTGCATGCACCCGAGTTCAACTCTGCAAATAGTTATCGAGTTTTCTGAGGTGCCCGGCACTGTGTGAAGCACTTGGGGATATAAAAGTGCTTCAGATAAAGTTCCTGCTTGTGAGGAGTTCACAGTGGCGGAGACCAGCCAATGATAACACAGGGCAGGGGAGGCGGTGGCCGTACATGGGAACACCTGCCCTGCTTCTATTAAGGGGTTGTCACAAGTGGCTTTTTGTTAACGTGGATTCTCAGATAAGCGCCATCCTGGGAGGCCTGGAGGGACACATCCTCAGAAAGAAGAGGAGGATTTATGAGTCTCTCAGCACCTCTGTTCAGAACGACCTGAAGCCCTGTTACGAAGGTGGGCCCCCAAGAGTAACTCTTCCACCTCCTCCGGGGTCTGTCGGCTCCTCTAGCATCCTTGTCTGCAGCTCCCCCTTCAAAGTATTTGTCCTCCTGTGTCCTAAGTCCCCATAACCCTCTTGGTCTACAAATTAAAACCAAACAATTGCAAGGGTGTGGGGAGAGGTCAGTCATGAACCATTTCTATCTGTGTGTTTCTAGTTCTTTCTGTCCACCCTTTATCTAGACACCTTGCTTCTCCTCTCCGTGCTGCATCTCGGCTAATTAAACTAAAAAATCCATTATCCAATTCTCATTTTTATTTTCTTTAAGTATTTGTAAACTCACTTTCCAGCTTTTTCTTGGTTTGGTGGTCCCACTGTTTTTTTTTCTGGGGTGGGCGGGTGGGTTTGGAATTTTGGAAGCTTCTGCTTAATTCACTCATTAGATTTTCAACATGAAAATGATCTAAATATTGAGTTAGTGTTTTGTATCATGTTATTCTATTTCCACGGTGTAGAAAATGGTGCTACATGTATGAATATATATAAGTGTATGTATGTAGGTATGTATAATATATATGTGTATGTGTGTGTGTATAGTTTGTTTGCTCGTCTTTCTTTTTTAAAAAAATGTGCCTCTTAAATGTTTTAATTTATTTTTTATTTTAAAAATAAATTTATTTATTTATTTATTTTTGGCTGCGTTGGGTCTTCGTTGCTGCGCTCAGGCTTTCTCTAGTTGCGGTGAGCGGGGGCCACTCTTCATTGTGGTGTACGGGCTTCTCATGGCAGTGGCTTCTCTTGTTGCAGAGCACGGGCTCTAGGCGTACGGGCTTCAGTAGTTGTGGCACGTGGGCTTCAGTAGTTGTGGCTTGCGGGCTGCAGAGAACAGGCTCAGTAGTTGTGGTACACTGGCTTAGTTGCTCTGCATCATGTGGGATCTTCCTGGACCAGGGTTTGAACCCGTGTCCCCTGCATTGGCAGGCAGATTCTTAACCACTGCGCCACCAGGGAGGTCCCTGTTTGCTTGTCCGTCTTTCTGATGCTAAAGGTCTCTAAGCAAGTCCTTGCTGTGCTGTGACTGTGACTATCATTTTTGCCAGAGGCAGCTCAGATCACCGGCAAAAAAGCATGTGAAAGAATGAAAGATGTCCTTAGAAGAGGGCTGGACCAGCAGGTGGCCGAGGGCATGTTCGAACGGGCTCAAGAAAGGATGCAGCACCAATTTCACCAGCTGAAGGTATTTGACATCCATGGTTTGAATTCCAGTCCCAAAGAGGCTCCTGGGGGAGCACAGGAAGAAGGTACAGAAGACAGAAGAAGTAGTAGTTGTTTGGGCCCAAATAGAGTCGGATGCCTTCTCCAGAGAGGGCCCAACCGATGCCCATGATGCTGGGGAGGAGGCCAGCCTCCACTGCCACCACATGCTGGCTCGGGCTTCTCTCTGGGGCCGTGGCTTCAGAAATGCAGCCCCTCCAGCTCTCTCCTGCCTCTTTCCTCTTTACTGAGTCATCGCTAGGACAACTGTAATATCTAGAGGGGATCCTGAGCTCTTCACAAGCATGAGTTCATTGAATCCCCAGCAACTCTGTGAAGTATACTATTATTGCTCCCATTTTACAGATGAGAAAACTGAGGCAGAGAGAGGTATATCAAGATGTCACACAGCTAGTAAGTTACAGAGCAGGGATTTGGGACCAGGTAACCTGGCTCCGGCAATAGCATAATTTTAAGACAGATTTTTTTTCTTAATGAGGGAAAATGACTTGTCTACATAAAATACCAATAGATAAATGCCAGTCAACTATTATAGGTCAGTCCGTTACAGTCCCTGGCATAGATTTAGGTGTGACGCTGTCTATCTCAGAAGACAGTTCCTAACAGTTTCCTCAAACCTAAGTGCTTCTGTCAAGTACGCTTGGACGATCTTATCCCAGCCCTGGGTCTCTTAGCTTGCCAACCCCTCCCCAAGTAATATAAATTCTTTGTTTTAGTCCAAGGTACTGCTGGCTGCCCCCCAGCCCAGGCCCCAAGGCAATAGGGTTTCCAAATTCATCAGCCTCAGTCCAGGTTTAGCTGACTCTCTCCCAACCTCCAGAGGACCCCGGCTCCTTGCTATTTCCAACCACCTCTGAACCAGCCTGCTTCCTGAAACCTGCTTCTGCACAATCTCCTCTCCCCGCATCACCACAGTTTTGGAAAATACCTTTCTCCACAATACAAGGCATGTAATATCTCTCGGACCAGGCTAAGAGGTATCTCATTTACCAGGCGTGGTTTAGTTTCCATCATTTAACATATTACCACCGACTACAAATACTTGCAGAAAATTTGCCAAACTCCACAGCTGCCAATCCCCACTGAATGTATAAAAACCGGCCCTTAAGGTGCCCAAGAAAACAATTCCACTGAAAAATGATTAGCACGTTGAGCATGTACAAATGTATCTTAAATGACAGCAGTGCAGGAAGGTGAAACTGGGCCAGACCACAGAGGGTTCCCGTTCTCTGATCTCACAAACAGGCAAGCTGAGGCCAAGGGCCTGAGGTACTAGAACAGGGTTCACAGATGCAGCCGAGATTAGAGCTTTGGGTTCCCAGCCTGGTGCATTGAAGAAAAGACCATAAGACTTGGAGTCAGGAGATGCAGGTTCAAAACTAGGCTCTGTCAGGCTAGTGGAGAGTCCGGTGTTTTTCAAAGGAAGGCAAGAGATGCTTAGAAGAGGAAAACTGGTTTTAGGTGATAGGACGACTGAGAGTAGCAAGAAGACATTTCTCAGGTAGTTGGAAAGTTGTATATTAATGGCGTATTATGAAAAGCAGGAGGTCGACAAACATTTACGCAGTGACTAAATGCATGAGAGGACAAAGGGACGGTGACCCTTGCTTTGCCTCTTTTTCTGTCTCTGCGGGGGCTGTTCTCCCCCCCCACCGTGCCTCTGTCATCCTCATTACTCCTGATTTGGTCATTCAGCATCAGAGCTACGATTTCCGTGAGTCTAGGAAAGGAGATGCAAAGGCAGGTGGGACCCCTCCGAAATGCTGTCCTGATGACTCTGGTCACCCAGGCTATTCTCAAGTGGTCCCCGCCCTTGGACCTGACTTTGAAAAAGTTGCCAAAAGGCAACCCGAGTGGCGAACACTCTCTGGCTGGGGGATTGGGTGGGGTCCCTTTCATGAGATTCCTTTCCCTTAGGCTGTGCCCTCCTAACAGAATGACCGTCCTTTGTCGTGTAGAATGGAATCACGGAGAAGGTGAAAGGCAGCGTCACCGCCATGCTGACCCTTGCTTCGTCCCAGGGGGATGGGCTCCACAAGGAGCTTGCAGGTAAATACATACCACCTTTGCATAAAGGGTGATGATACCGATACCCCTACCCCCCAAACTGTGGTTGCTCTTTGCTGCATTTAAAGAAATTAAGTTAGGAAGAATTTCTAGGGCAAGGGATGGAGATGATGAGGAGAATCATGACTGCCCCCTCCTTTGCTGAGCACCCAGCTGAGACCAAGCATGATATTCGGGTTTTGTGTACAATGTCTCACCACATTCTTACATTCACCCTCAGGGGCACGCATTCCTGCTCCATTTTGCAGATGCAGAAACAGAAACTTAGATAATGTGCCGAGGATCCATAGCTGGAAAGCGGCAAATTCAAATCCATACCTCTGTCCTGGTGTCTCCATAAACCCATTCTTTTCGATTGATATCTTCCCATGAGAAGCCTCATTTTATGTTTGTGGTGGAGAAGGGTTGTTTTCATCCACCAGGATGCTGGGGATGCAGCACCAGGGGCGTGTGGTACAGGCAACCATCTCCCCTTCACACCATGGGCTCCACCAGGTCCCCTGGTGTAAACTGGAAAGTGTAAACTGGTGCGAACAGCACCTGGGCAATTTCTAGCAAAATTTAAAATGTGCACATCCTTTGGCCCAGCAATCCTTCTTCTAGGCATTTATCCTCTGATATCCTCATACATGGCAGAGTGGCATGTGCACAAGGTTATTCAGGGCAGCATTGTTCATGGTGTCAAGACCTCAAAGATCCATCCATAGACTTAGGGGTCGTGACAGTTAAGCTCACTTAGCTACACCACTAGTAGAGGACCTCGCAAGTGGTTAAAAAAAAAAGCAGCTTTATATGTAGCTGTAAGAAACAAGCTCCAAGATATACTGTAAAGTAAAAAAAAAAAAAAAAAAAAAAAAGCATGTAATGTGTTGCCATTTGTGAGAGAAAAAAAAGGAAAAGCATATGTACGTGTCTGTATATGCAGAAAAATCTCCATGGGATACACAGGAACTGGTCACACTGGTTGCCTCTAAGGAGGGGAACTGGAGGCTGGAGAATGGGGAGGGCGGAGACTCGCTTTGCACTGGGTCTTTTAGGTTTTAAACTATGTGCACAGTTGCCTGCTTGGAAAAAAAAAAGAGCTGCTGCCTTTGGTGAGTCCATCAGGGTGAAAGTGGTCAGGGCTATTTCCAAAGAAAAAGCCACAATTTCCGCTTCTAAAGATCTGTCCTGCACTTACGTATTTCCTTGGAAATCATCGTTCTCTCCCAATTCTGGCTGGTGAGACGGCCGTCTAACCTATTCCTAATGGTCTCCGGGAAGGAGATGCGACACCCTTGCACTGCAATTTATTGGTCTTTCCCATGACCATCTGTCTTGAACCTGTTTTAAGATTAGAGTCACCCAATCGTGTCTTCTTTTAAGAACCCCGCCCCTCGAAGTGGTCAAAGGTCTTCTGACTCTCCAGGTCTCACAGACAGAAAATGTTCTCCTGAGTTTGATGTAAATTACTCTTGCCATAATTTAAGACCGTCTCCTTTTCTTCCCATCACCAGTAAATATACACTATGTAGGGAGTACTGTGCCAGGTACCAAAGAGGTCTGAAACAGTGCCTGCTCTGCGTCTTAGCTGGTTGTTAAGACAAGATGTGCAAACTGTAAATCACAATAGCAGATCATATGCATTCACTCCACAAGAAACCACAGCCCCCTCCTAGGCACTGGGCAGTGTTCTAGGTACTGAGGATACAGCAGTGACCAATACAGACAAAAATCTCCACCTTCATGGAGCTTACAGCCCAGAGGGCAGAAGGTAGGCAGGAAGCAGAATAAATAAAGTGTGTGGCAAACCAAAGAGCGATACATGCTATGGAGAAAAATAAAGCAGGGAAGGAGAGAGAGAGGTCCCGGAGGAGGGGACAGGGTGGCCAGGGAAGGTCTCACTGGAAATGTGACATTTAAACAAAAACCTGAGAGAGGGGATGCACTTGGGCACCAGACTGTTATTCCCACAGTGCAGAAGACAGTGGTTATTCAGGGTTGGGACACTGGGGTAGCTTCAAGTAAGCTGGGCCCTAGAATGGAGCCTGGAAGGATAAATACGATTTAAGAGGCAGTGAGGAAATGGGAGACCTTCTAGACTCAGGAGAAAGACAAATAGACTCAGGGTTCTGGCTCCCTTCTTGGTCAAAGTCTCGGCTCCCATCACTGGCCAGCTCAGGGTGGGTGAGTCTGAGTCATGATGTGGGGCAGACAGAGCCAAGGGCGATTGGAGAGGCTTTCAGGAGCAATGCCAGAGCCAACCCCAAGGTCAGTCTGAAGTGTCCCTTCAAAGAGGACTGTGTTTGTCAGGGTTCTCCAGAGAAACAGAACCAATAGAATGTATACGTATGTCCATATATATAGAGAGAGAAAGAGATCCTTTTAAGGGATTGGCTCATGCAACTGTGGCAGTTTTGTGCATCCAGAATCTGATAAGAGAGGCCAGCAGGCTGGAGATACAAGAAAGACTTGCAGTTCAAGTCCAAAAGCAGTCTGCTGGAGAACCAGGAAGAGCTGACATTGCAGATGAAGTCTGAAAGCAGTCTGCTGGAGAATTCCCTCTTGCTCAGGGGAGACCAGCCTTTTGTTTTGGTCAGATCTTCATCTGATTAGATGAGGCCCACCCACCTTGTGGAGGGCAGTCTGCTTTACTCAAGAGTCCACTGATTTAAATGTAAAGCTCATCCAAAAATATACTGACAGAAACATCCAGAATAATGTTTGACCAAATATCTGGGCACCACAGCTCAGACAAGTGGACACATAAAATTAACCATCAAAAGGATACCGTTGGATTGCAGATCATGGGCTAAAAACCTGAGATGCCAAAAATAAGAGCAGATTCACTTAGAACAGGCACGGCTGTGGGGACAGAGATCAGAGAAGGAGAGAGATGCCTGGAAAAGACCTGGGGGAGGTTTCGTGGGGGGTGTGCTTTGTATCTCCTTCCACTGAGCACTTACGAGGCCTTTGTAAAGACTCAGTGATTTCCCCGACCTTTTTTATGGGTAGGTTTGTGTTTATTTTCAAGGTGCCCCCTATGCTGAGATAAGCCTTAAGGTAAGAGCAAGAATGCCTGGTTTGATCGAGCTATTTATAAAACATATTGACTGGACTGCCCGATCTCTAAGCTCCATTCTCAAGCTCACATTCTGGGACAGGTGACCGAGGTCAGAACAGGATTCTTGGGGCATTTGTTTTCTGGGGACGTTTCTGAAAAGGACTAACTCCTAATGCTTACTTTCTGCTCTTCTGTAGATGTCAAAAGTGAATACAAAGAGATGGAGAAGCTGCACAGGAGCCTGAGGGAGGCTGCTGAGAATGCACTGCTGCGTAGAGCCATGCAAGATTTCCTTCTGAGAATGTCCCCCAGCAAATCTGGCCCCCCCAAAACATAGATTTAATTCTTGGGGCTTAGCACCATGGAATACAAACCTGGAGGCAAAGAATCAGATTTACTACTGTTTGTTAAAACCTAATAAAGAACACCTCCCAACTTTGGGGCCTTTATAGATAACTCAGTATATTGTTACTTCTGGCATAAGCTGAGTACGGAGCAACATCATTTCATTTTTCTACTATTGCCAGAAAGAGTCATCTTGAAACCCTCACAAAGGTCTAAAGCTTTAGGGACAAGAAACTTGTGCTTTACTGGAGAAAAATATCTAAACAGTGAAAAACTTATATGTGGAATCTAAAATATGACACAAATGAACTTATTTATGAAACAGAAACAGACTCACAGACATAGAAAACAAACTTATGGTTACCAAAGGGGAAGTGGGGTGGGGAGGGATACATTAGGAGTTTGAGATTAGCAGGTACAAAGTACTACATATAAAAAGGATAAACAGCAAGGTCCTACTGTATAGTACAGGGAGCTATGTTCAATATCTTGTAATAAACTATAATGGAAAGAATATGAAAAAGAATATATATATATATAACTGAATTGCTTTACTGTATACCAGAAACTAACAAAACTTGGTGTATCAACTATAGTTTAATAAAAAGCAAACACCAAAAATAAACATTGAAAAACTTAAATATTGTGGGAAAAAATTGCAAAATAAAGCTTTAGGGACCCAATTCTATTTGCCATTTTAATACTGATGAGACTTTTGGTTAAGGAGGTAACATTGTGCCATGGAAACAACATGGGTTGTTCTGTGGGTTGAGAGCCAGACAGATAAGACACCTGGCTTTACCACTTCTCAGGATTGTTATCTGAAATGAGCACTTCTCAAACATTTTGATCTCAGGACCCCACTCTTAAAAATTATTGAGAACCTTAAAGAGCTTTTTTGATGTGGGTTATATCGGTTGATATATACTGTACTCAAAATTAAAACCAAGAACAATTGTAAATAATTATTTACTAATTCATTTTAAAATGACAATAATAAACCCACTACATGCTTTCATAAATAACATATTTTTATGAAAAAAAACTTTTCAAAAAAATTTAGTGAAGAAGAGTGACATTATTTTACACTTTTGCAAATCTCTTTATTCTCTGGCTTAATAGAAGACAGCTGGATTCCCTTATCTGTCTCTGCATTCAATCTGTTGCAATCTTTTTGGACAATGAATATGAAAAAAATAAATGATGTTCCATGAAAATACTGTCAAGTTCAACTCACAACTGAACCATAAAAGTGCTTTTCTTTGAGGCAGTAGAAAGGCTTTAAGTGTACTCCCCATTCGGTCACATAAATTGGCATCTACTTAAAGGTCAATAATGAATAGAATTAATAACATAATACTTCACTAAGAACATTTTAAAGTGAAACTGGCCTTTTTTTTTTTTAACTGCAAGTGCAGAATAGTGAGAAATACAATAGTTACTAGAAGAGTTTGGTGGCATTGCCTTGGTTCATGCTAAGGTGCAAGTGGTTTTACTACCTTTGTTTTTAAACCTTCCATGTAAGGGTCAACATGGTAAAAAGAAAAAGACAAAAAGTCCTAATTCTATTATAAAAATAATTTGACCTACCAGACCCCAGAAGTATTTCAAGAACCTCTGAGAACCACTGTTTTAGACAAATCATTTAAACTCCCTCAGCTTCAGGTTATTTATCTGTAAAATATGATAACAGTAATACCTACCTTGAAACTACTAGGGGTGTCAGGAAGTTAAAATAATGCTTTCAAGAATGCTTTTGACACACTGTACTCAAGAGTACTTGATAAATGGTTATTATTTGGGGGCAGAACAGAAGTAGCATGGTTTAATGGCTTGTTTATTGGGATACTTGGCTAATTCCAGCTCTTCCCACTACTAATATGACTTTTGACAATTCCTTAACATCACTCAGATTTCATTTTCTCATATACCAAATGAGGGAGATGAACTGGATTGTTTTTAAGTCTTTTGTGTCTTTAAAATTCTAGGATTTTTAAATTCTTCCCTTCTTATTTTGGCTAATTCCAGCTCTTCCCACTACTAATATGACTTTTGACAATTCCTTAACATCACTCAGATTTCATTTTCTCATATACCAAATGAGGGAGATGAACTGGATTGTTTTTAAGTCTTTTGTGTCTTTAAAATTCTAGGATTTTTAAATTCTTCCCTTCTTATTTTGGTGGGGTTTTTTTCCCTGAGAAAGATAGAAAATGATTCATCCATGTCGGTGGGTCTCAGTGCTTCCTTCTCATTTTAAAATTCTAAACACATACAGTTCCATTGCAGTTTGCATAGTTTCACTTTTTATATTTCAAGTGAGGAATGTGGATGACTTCTACTTCCAGCCATGCTTGAGTAACAGGGACCAGATCTATCCTCTGGCCTTAAGCCACTAAAAAAAAAAAAAACCAAGCAAGATTTATGAAACAACGGTTTTCAGGTAGGAGAAAATAATAGTGCAGGACAAGGATCCCTGACAGAAGGGAGACAAAAAAGGTGAGCCCTACAATTGCCCATTCTTCTGCCTGAATAGAGTTTCCAGGCCACAATACAGGAAGGCAGAACCCAAACAGAGCCTCAGGTCTCCCTGAGTTGAGACAGAGTTCAGAGTTTGGCGAGTCCAAGGTGGTTAGAATTCACAGGGTGAGTACCATGAAGAAAAGAGATGTACAGAGAGAAAGCTCCAGAGGTATGAGGCAGGTTTCCCTTGCATCTTAACTGAGTACTGACTAGCACATGCAACTGCCAAGAAAGAACCACTGGAAAGGAGCAGGCAGAAAAATACCTAAATATCACATCAAGCTAGGGGCAGCCTTGGTGGAAAGACCTTCATACACATGCGGTGTCAAGTCGTGTTCTCAGAAGAATATTGCCTTAATATTGGGGCCAAAATAGTCCCAGATTAAAGGTTGTTGTGCACCCACCTAACAAAGGTTAAAAACAAGCTTCAGAAGGATCAAACTGTTTTCAAATAACTGCATTCCAAAACAAAACATGAAAGCATTTAAAGGAATAAAAAATTCCAGCACCCAACAATGGAAATTTCACAGGTATGACATCAAAACAAAAATTACCAGGTACGCAAGGAAGCAGGGAAATATGACCCACAGTGAAGAGAAAAATCAGTAGAAGCAGACCCAGAAATGACACAGGTGACAGAATTAGTAGACACGGATATTAAAATGGCTATTATAAATTTACTCCAAATGCTCAAGAAGATAGGATAAAAGATAAACACAATGAGGAGAGAAATGAAAGAAATGAAAAATACCCAAATTGAACTTCTCGAGATAAAAAAATTCAATGTTCAGCCGGAATTAACAGCAGAATAGATGCTGTTTAAAAAAAAAGATTACTTTTTAAAAAAGGTAAATATGTGAGGTGACAGATGTGCTAGTTAATTAACTTGATGGGGGAAATCCTTTTACAATGTATATGTATATCAAATCATACCAAATCATCATGCTGTACTCTTTAAATATCTCACAATTTTATTTGTCAATTTTACCTCAATAAAGCTGAAAAAAAAGAGAAAAGAAGAGTGAGCCTGAAGACAGCATAGCAGAATATAGTCAAAAGGAAACACAGAGAGGAAAAAACCTGAAGAAAAAAAAAGAACAGAGTATCAGTGAATTATGAGATATCATAAAGCAACCTAAAATATGTGTTACTGGAATCACAGAAGGATAGGAAAGAGATGCAGATATGGAAAAAAAAAAACATTTAAAAGCACAATGGCTGAGAAATTCCCAAACTTCATAGAAACTATAAACTTAAAAGATTCAAGATGCTCAGTGAATCCCAAGCACAAGAAAACAGGAAAATCTCACCAAGACACACCATTAAAAATTGCTAAAAACCAGTGATGAAGAGAAAATCATAAAACCAGTGAGGGGTGGAAGATATTAAACACAGAGGAATAAAGATAAGAATGACAGCAGACTTCTCATCAAAGGCAATGCAATCCAGAAGAGAGAGAAATGATCTCTTTAAAGAACTGAAAGGACAAACAAAACAAAACCATTAACCGAGAATTCTACACCCAGCAAAAACATTTTTCCAAAGCCAGGTGATACAGACTTTGTCAGACATACAAAAGCTGAATGAATTCATTGCCAGAAGATTCATATTATAAGAAATGTTAATAGATAACTATAAGAACCTACTGTATAGCACAGGGAACCCTACTCAATACTCTGTAATGACCTATATGGGAAAAAATAGCTAAAAAAGAGTGGATATATGTATATGTATAACTGATTCACTTTGCTGTACAGCAGAAACGAACACAACATTGTAAATCAACTATACTTCAATAAAAATTAATTTAAAAAAAGAGGACTTCCCTGGTGGCGCAGTGGTTAAGAGTCCATCTGCCAATGCAGGGGACATGGGTTTGATCCCTCGTCTGGGAAGATCCCACATGCCGTGGAGCAACTAAGCCTGTGCGCCACAACTACTGAGCCTGCACTCTAGAGCCCACGAGCCACAACTACTGAGCCCTTGTGCCACAACTACTGAAGCCCACGTGCCTAGAGCCCATGCTCCACAACAAGAGAAGCCACCACAATGAGAAGCATGCGCGCTGCAACTACAGAAAGCCCGTGTGCAGCAATGAAGACCCAAAGCAGCCAAAAATA
Organism: Physeter macrocephalus; assembly: GCF_002837175.3. Lineage (NCBI taxonomy): Eukaryota > Metazoa > Chordata > Mammalia > Artiodactyla > Physeteridae > Physeter > Physeter macrocephalus. The sequence goes on along the minus strand of NC_041222.1, from coordinate 97,969,871 downwards.
AACAAATAAAATAAATACATTAAAAAAAAGAAATGTTAAAGAATGTCCTTCATTCAGAAGGATAATGGTACCAGATGGAATTTTTTTTTTTAATATATGAACACCACTACTCTTTTTTTTTTTTTTTTTTTTTTTTTTTCGGTACGCGGGCCTCTCACTGTTATGGTCTCTCCCGTTGCGGAGCACAGGCTCCGGACGCGCAGGCTCAGCGTCCATGGCTCATGCGCCAAGCTGCTTTGCAGCATAAGGGATCTTC
>NC_041222.1:97917143-97969462 GCF_002837175.3 Physeter macrocephalus | reverse complement strand
TTTTTTTTTTAAGAAGATGTTGGGGGTAGGAGTTAATTAATTAATTAATTAATTTTTGCTGTGTTGGGTCTTCGTTTCTGTGCGAGGGCTATCTCTAGTTGTAGCAAGCGGGGGCCACTCTTCATCATGGTGCACGGGCCTCTCACTATTGCGGCCTCTCTTGTTGCGGAGCACAGGCTCCAAACGCGAAGGCTCAGTAGTTGTGGCTCACAGGCCTAGTTGCTCCGCGGCATGTGGGATCCTCCCAGACCAGGGCTCAAACCCGTGTCCCCTGCATTAGCAGGCAGATTCTCAACCACTGCGCCACCAGGGAAGCCCCCAGATGGAAGTTTTGATCTTCATAGAGAAATGAAGTACACTGAAATAGTAAATGTGTGGGTAAATATATAAGACTTTCTCACTTTTCTTTCATCTCTGAAAGATTTAAAATATTGTTTAAAGCAAAAAGAACAACAATGTATCACAGGGTTTATAACATGTAGAAGTAAAATGTATCAGTATGAAGAGCACAAGGCCAGGAAAGGAGAAATGGAATATATTGTTGTAAGGATTTTATATCTAAAGTGATATAATATTACTTGAAGATAGAGTGTGATAAGTTAAAGATGTATGCTATAAACCCAAGAGTAATTACTAGACGCACAGAAGAAAGATATATCTAATAAGCCACTAAAGGCAGTAAAATGGAATATTAAAAATACTTGAATAATCCTAAAAAAGGCAGGAAAAGGAGCAAAGGAACAAATAAAAGATGGTAAAATAGAAACATATAGCCAGATGGTAGATTTAAACCCAACCATATAAATAATTACATTAAATGTAAATGACCTAAAACACTAATTAAAGGCAGAGATTATCAGATTGGATTGAAAAAAGCAAGACCCAACTATGTGTTGTCTACAAGAAACACACTTTATTTATTTATTTTATTACTCACTAGATTACTGATTTATTAAAAAAGGATACAAATCAATAGCCAAATGAAGAGATATATAGGGCACGGTCCTGAATAATGGAGCTTATGTCCTTATAGGGCATGGGGCCTGGCATGGTGGCAAGTGGAAGTATGATTCGCCATCATGAAGCTCTCAGAAAGGGGAAGAAACCCACTTTAAATATAAAGACACAAGTAGGTTGAAAGTAAAAAGATAGAAAATATATACTTCAAATCCTAACATAAAGTTAGAGTTGCTATATTAATGTCAGACAAAATATTGATTTCAGGGATAAAGAGAGTCATTGAACAGTGACATAATGGTTAATTCATCAAGAGTATATAACAATCCTAATTGTACACCACAGACAGTTTCAAAGTACATGAAGCAAAAGCTGATAGACCTCAAAGGAGAAAAAGCCAAATCCACAATTACAGTTAGATATTTCAATACCCCCTCTTGTTAGTTGATAGAACAAGTAGAGAAACTCAGAAATGATACAGAATACTTGAATAACAGATCAACCAACATTATAAACTGATATTTATAGAACATTCTACTCAATGGCATCAGAGTACACATTCATTTTGGTGTACCTGGAATATTTACCAAGATAGACCCTATCCTGACCCACAAAACGAGTCCCAATAAGTTTAAAAGTATTGAAATCATACAGAGTTTATTCCCTGACCACAGTGGAATTAAATTAGAAATCAATAACAGAAAGAAATCTGGAAAATCTCCAAATATTTGGAAAGTAAACAACACACTTCTAAATAACCTCTGTGCAAAGTGAGGTCTGCAGCCTAACATCTTGTTGGATTTATATCTCTCTCCTCCAAATCTTAGTTTTTCCCAAATAAAATTACCTGTTGCTAACAGGAGGTGTAGAGTTGACTCCAGCCAAAGCTTAGAAAGCTAGTCGGAGCTGGCACTGGCAGTGGGGCTGTTTGTTAACTGCCTGAAGAACATAACCAAGAGCTGTGTGTTAGGAAGGCACTTAGCCGGCAGAGCAGAACAAATGGGGAAGAAGCTGGGGCAGAGTTTTGAGTCCTGGCTGATACTAATAAGAATCCAGGAGAGAAGATCAGAACAGATGCCAGAAAGAAAGGGAAAGCTTATACAAACCTTACACACGAAGGGTGGAATCAAGAGGAATACAGGAGATTCAGGAACAAGAGCTGCTGGTTCAGGTGGTTAATGTCGGGAGCAAGAGGCTTTCATTTGCACCAGTCAGAATGGACATGATTAAAAAGTCTAATAAATAATAATAAATGCTGGAGGGGGTGTGGAGAAAAGCGAGCCATCCTACATTGTTGGTGAGAATGTAAATTGGTGCAGCCATTATGGAGAACAGTATGGAGGTTCCTTAAAAAACTAAAAATAGAGTTGCCAAATGATCCAGCAATCCCACTTCTGGGCATATATCCAGAAGAAATGAAAACCCTCATTCTAAAAGATACATGCACCCCAATGTTCATAGCAGCATTATTTACAATAGCCAAGACACGGAAGCAGCCTAAATGTCCATCAACAGATGAACGGATAAAGAAGATGTGGTATATATATATACAATGGAATACTACTCAGCCATAAAAAACACAATGAAATAATGTCACTTATAGCAACATGGATGGACCTAGAGATTCTCATACTAAGTGAAGTAAGCCAGAAAGAGAAAGGCAAATGCCATATAATATCACTTATATGTGGAATCTAAAATACGAAACAGGGACTTCCCTGTTGGCACAGTGGTTAAGAATCTGCCTGCCAATGCAGGGGACATGGGTTCGAGCATTGGTCCGGATATATCCAGAAGAAATGAAAACCCTCATTCTAAAAGATACATGCACCCCAATGTTCATAGCAGCATTATTTACAATAGCCAAGACACGGAAGCAGCCTAAATGTCCATCAACAGATGAACGGATAAAGAAGATGTGGTATATATATATACAATGGAATACTACTCAGCCATAAAAAACACAATGAAATAATGTCACTTATAGCAACATGGATGGACCTAGAGATTCTCATACTAAGTGAAGTAAGCCAGAAAGAGAAAGGCAAATGCCATATAATATCACTTATATGTGGAATCTAAAATACGAAACAGGGACTTCCCTGTTGGCACAGTGGTTAAGAATCTGCCTGCCAATGCAGGGGACATGGGTTCGAGCATTGGTCCGGGAAGATCCCACATGCTGTGGAGCAACTAAGCCTGTGAGCCACAACTACTAAAGCCCACACGCCTAGAGCCCACACTCTGCAACAAGAGAAGCCACCGCAATGAGAAGCCCATGCACTGCAATGAAGAGTAGCCCCACTCGCCGCAACTAGAGAAAGGCTGCATGCAGCAGTGAAGTTCCAACACAGCCAAAAATAAATAAATAAATAAATTAATAAAATAAAATAAAATATGACACGAACCTATCTATGAGACAGAATCACAGACATAGAGAACAGACTGGTGGTTGCAAGGGGGGAAAGGGGGTGGGGGAGGGATAAATTAAGAGTTTGGGATTAGCAGATACACACTATTATATATAAAATAAACAAAAAAGGACCTACTGTATAGCACAGAGAACTATATTCAATATCCTGTAATAAACCATAATGGAAAAGAATATGAAAAAAGAATATATATATGTATAAATGAATCACTGTGCTGTACACCAGAAACAAACAACATTGTAAATCAACTATACTTCAATTAAAAGAAAAAAAAAAGAGTCCTTCGTTTGGTCCTTAGTCTAGCCCACGGGCTCCATCAAGGTTCTAAGTCACAGCTGATCCATCTTCCCAGGAAATGGGACACTGGCTAGAGTTAGGCAGGATGCTACCATCAGAAACAGCAAGACTGGGGTTCAAGCCAGGCCCTGATTCTAGAGGAGATCAGGGGAGAATTTACATTGCTCAGCAGACTGGGAGGTGGGCAGGGAAAACAATAGTTTTTGAAAACAGCTTTAAATGCCACAGAGTATTCTGATGTATAGATGTACTACCCTTTATTTTACCATTTTCCTATGGTTGGACATTTATATGGTGCGGTTTTTCTCCATTGTAAATAATATCGTAGGGAATATTCTTATACAGATATCTCTGTCTCCATCTCTGATTTTTATCTTCAGGATGAATTTTTAAGAATTTTAAGAATTCCATTACAGGATCTGAGTATAAGAGCATTTTAAAGTCTCAAATGTTTTCAAGAAACACTGCTTACTAGCAGGAATGAGAATTCCTGTGATACCATTTTTTTAAAACCAAAAATGAATATTATTCTTTCCTGCAGTAGGTCCATGGGATCAGATTTATAATATTACTGCCTTGTACTGCTTGGGTTGACATTTTTCTTTTTACTTTGAAAGAATTTCAAACTCAGAAAAGTTGCAATAGTACAAAGAACTCCCATCTACCGTGTATCAACTTGCCAACATTTTATAACATTTGCTTTACCGTTCTTTATGAATGTATGTGTGTGTGCTTGTGCATATACCTGTCTCAGCTATTCCAAAAGAGTTGTGTATATCATGTCCCTTCACCCCCTAATATTGTAGTGTATTCCATAAAAACAAGTATGTTCTCTTACATAACCCCAGTATAATGACCAAATTCAGGAAATTCAACATCAGTATAATACTATCACCTTATCCACAGTCTACTTTCAAATTTCATCAATTGTCCAGTTGGCTTATAAAGCAATACTTTTCGGTATAGCATCCAACCCAGGACCAAGTACTTCATTAGATTCCTTTAATCTCAGACATATTTGAGGAATACAGGCCATCTGTTTTATAAAATGTGGGTTTGTCTGATGTCTCTTCATGATCAGGATTAGATATCTTTGGCTAAAAACAACCGCTTAAGTGCCTCATCCTTTTTAATGAACAGAGTCGGAATTCACTGCTGACCTCTTGACAATGAGGGAGGAATCTGGAAACTAAAAGCAGATACAAGTCTAGAGCAGGTCCCTTACTTTCTGTCCTGCAGGGAAGTCCTCACTAGCCCATGGGGGTGAGTGTGTAGGGCAGGGAGATTGAGGGGGACTGGGAATAAGCCTCCCAGTCTCTTAGACCTGGAATGTCATCTGCCCATGGCTGCTGGTGACCAGGAGGCATTGCCAAGATACTTTCACAATGTGGAGCAGAAGCAGGGAGAAGGCAGTGGACCCTCAGCTCCATACCAGCCTGGGGGCTTCAGGAGGCAATACCTTCCTTTCTCAAGCTTCCCTGACTCTCCAGATCGGCTGAACCCCTGAAGCGCAGGGCGCATCTCAGAGCACAGCAGTGGGGGGGAACAAAAGGCGTGACCTTTGCCATTAAGCAGAGGACCCTGCCAGGCTGAGACCACTAGCAGCTCCCTGTCTCCTGACCTCCCTTGGTCTCTCCTCCTCTTGTTCATTTTCCAGCAGCCCCCTTTGGGCCCCACACATCCTCCTTTGGGAATTCCTCCCTTTTCTATCTTCTGGTGAAAGCTCCAGAGCTCATGGCCAAAGCCTTTTATATATATAAAACTGAATCACTTTTCTGTACACCTGAAACTAATGCAACATTGTAAATAAACTATACATCAATAAAAATTTTTTTAAGTTTAAAAAAATTTAAAAATAAAAAATGTTTCACTGATAAATGACATAAGGGAATGTGTTGTTTGTGGAGCACTTCATTACCTGACAACATGGAATAAATGAGGTGTTATTATCAAAATACAACAGCATCAGCATTTCCGTGTCAAGGAGAGAATTGAGAAGCGACCTCTCATTTTCTCTGAAAGCATCATACCACGCTCAGTGTGTGTTACCAATTTACCTTCAGTCCTTCTGTTTCTTTTTTTTTTTTTTTTTTTTTTTTTTGTGGTACGCGGGCCTCTCACTGTTGTGGCCTCTCCAGTTGCGGAGCACAGGCTCCAGACGCGCAGGCTCAGCGGCCATGGCTCACGAGCCTAGCCGCTCCGCGGCATGTGGGATCCTCCTGGATTGGGGCACGAACCCGTGTACCCTGCATCGACAGGCGGACTCTCAACCACTGCACCACCAGGGAAGCCCAGTTCTTCTGTTTCTTTTGCATTTCTCTCCATTCCAATTGAATTACCCAGAAAAGTACGAATGTGTGCTGGTTTATTTTCTTCTTTCTAACTACCATGTCATAGCTCAGTATATCTTCCCTTCTCCCAGCCATATGGTTTAATTTGATTAGGGATAAAGAGAAAATTGATAACAAGCCATGAAATCTGGATGAGACTGTTCTAGACACCCTCTGTAATAAGAACCACTTTAAATTTATATTTCAAAATCTTGCTGCCTAGTCTTTATACAAGTCTTTTCATTTATTTTTCCCTCTGGCAGAAACTTGTGGGTTCTTGCTGCTGGAAAGGGGACAAGTTATGTGACTGTGGTCTTTGTCTTTTGGCATCACATGGAGAAAAAGGCAGATTTTACTTTGAGTGAGAAGATGAGAAAAGGCAGTATAGACAGGTAGAAAGAAAGCTGATGTCCACTGATTGGCGCTCTCTCTCTCTCTCTCTCTCTCTCTGAAGTCAAAACCTGTAGTAGAAAGTTTTTAAAAACCTGGTAGAATTGTTGAAACTCTGAAACAACCTGTGTCTTAGAAACAGTTCAGGGTGATTGAAACATTCCTACTCAAGTCCAGATTGGGCAGAGCCAACATTAGGTAGGAATAATTGAGGACAATTAAGGACTATATTTAGGCATGTACTTCTTTACATCTTACTGAGACTGTTCAATTTTTATTATTTTGATAATGACATTTATTTATGTTATTTGAGTGAGTATAATAAAGGGGCTCAAAGAACTCAGGAGAAGAAAAGATGAACAGAGTGAGAAATTAGAAGTTTTTAACAAAGAGTTAGAAAATATAAAGAAGAACCAGAGAGAAGAATACAATAACTGAAATTAAAAATACACTAGAAGGAATCAACAGTAGATTAGATGATACAGAAGAACAGATCAGCACACTGTAAGTCATAGTAGCGGAAATCACTGAAGCTGAACAGAAGAAAGAAAAAAGAATAAAAAGAAATGAGGACAGTTTAAGAGACTTCTGAGACAACATCAATCATACTAACATTTGCATTATAAGGGTCCCAGAAGGAGAAGAGAGAAAGGGGCAGGAAACATATTTGAAGACATAATAGGTGCAAACTTCCTTAAGCTGGGAAAGGAAACAGATATCCAAGGCCAGGAAGCACAGAGAGTCCCAAACAGGATCAATCCAAAGAGGACCTCACCGAGACACATTGTAATTAAAATGACAAAAATTAAAGATAAAGAGAGAATATTAAAGCAACAAGGGAAAAGCAACAAGTTACATACAAGGGAACTCCCTTAAAGCAATCAGCTGACTTTTTAGCAGAAACTCTGCAAGGCCAGAAGGGAGTGGCATGATATATTTAAGGTGATGAAAGGGAAAATCTACAACCAAGAATACTCTACCCAGCAAGGCTATCATTCAGATTTGATGGAGAGATCAAAAGTTTACAGACAAGCAAAAGCTGAAAGAGTTCAGCTCCACCAAACCAGCTTTACAAGAAAGGTTAAAGGGACTTCCTTAAGCAGAAAAGAAACTAGAAATATGAAATTTATGAAAGGAAAACGCTCACTGGTAAAGGCAAATATACAGTAAAGGTAAAAATCAACCATGTACAAAGCTAGCAGGAAGGTTAAAAGACAAAACATTAAGCATGGGAGGAGGGAAGTAAAATTGTAGGGTTGATAAAATGTGTTTGAACTTAAGAGATCAGTAACTTAAAATAATCGTGTATATACATACATATATAGATAGATAGATTGCTATATATAAAACTCATGGTAACACAAACAAAAAATCTATAGTAGATACACACACACACACACACACACACACACACACACAGAGAAAGGAATCTAAACATAACATTAAAAGTAGTTATCAAATCACAAGGGAAGAGAGCAAAAGAAAAAAAAAAGGAACAAAAAAGAAAACTACAAAAACAACCCCCAAACAATTAACAACATGGCAATAAGTACATATCTATTAATAATTATTAATACTTTAAATTAAATAGACTAAATGCTCCAAACAAAAGACATATAATGGTGAATGGATAAAAAAATAAGATCCATGTATATACTGCCTATAAGAGACACACTTCAGATCTGAAAACATACATAGCCTGAAAGTGGGGGGATAGAAAAAGTATTCCATGCAAATGGAAATAAAAAGAAAGCTGGGTTAGCAATACTTATATCAGACAAAATAGACTTTAAAACAAGGACTATAATAAGAGACAAAGAAGGACATTACATAAAGATAAAGGGATCAATCCAACAAGAAAATATAACAATTTGTAAATATATATGCACACAGCATAGGAGCACCTAAATACATAAAGCAAATATTATCAAATATAAAGGGAGAAATTGACAGCATCACAATTAGAGTAGGGAACTTTAATACCCAACTTACATCAATGAACAGATCATCCAGATAGAAAATCAATAAGGAAGCATTGGCCTTAAATGATATATTAGAACAAATGGACTGTATATATACATTCCATCCCAAAGCAGCAGAATACATATTCTCTTCAAGTGCACTTGGAACATTCTTCAGGATAGATCACTTGCTTGGCCACAAGACAAGTCTCAGTAGATCTAAGAAGACTGAAATCATATCAAGCATCTTTTCCAACTACAATGCTATGAGACTAGAAATCAACTAAAAGAAAAAAAACTGCAAAAAACACAAACACATGGAGGCTAAATGATATGCTACTAAACAACCCATGGATCACTGAGGAAATCAAAGAAGAAATTTAAAAAATACCTGGAGACAAATGAAAATGAAAACACAATGATCCAAAATCTATGGATGCAACAAAAGCAGTTCTAAAAGGGAAGTTTATAGAGATAAAAGCCCACCTCAGGAAACAGGAAACATCTCAATAAACAACCTAAACTTACACCTAAAGGAACTAGAAAAAGAAAAAAAACAAAACCCAAAGTTAGCAGAAGGAAAGAAATCATAAAGATCAGAGCATAAATAAATAAAACAGTGACTGAAGCGGGGGAAAAAATGATATGCTACTAAACAACCCATGGATCACTGAGGAAATCAAAGAAGAAATTTAAAAAATACCTGGAGACAAATGAAAATGAAAACACAATGATCCAAAATCTATGGATGCAACAAAAGCAGTTCTAAAAGGGAAGTTTATAGAGATAAAAGCCCACCTCAGGAAACAGGAAACATCTCAATAAACAACCTAAACTTACACCTAAAGGAACTAGAAAAAGAAAAAAAACAAAACCCAAAGTTAGCAGAAGGAAAGAAATCATAAAGATCAGAGCATAAATAAATAAAACAGTGACTGAAGCGGGGGAAAAAAAAAGAAAAGATCAATGAAACTAAGAGCTGGTTCTTTGAAAAGATAAACAAAATTGATAAACCTTTAGTCAGACTCATCAAGAAAAAAAGAAAGAGAGCCCAAATAAGTAAAATCAGAAATGTAAAAGGAGAGGTTACAACCAACACCAGAGAAATACAATGGATCATGAGAGATTACTATGAACAATTATACACCAATAAAAGGGATAACCTAAAAGAAAAATGGACATATTTATAGAAAGGTACAATCTCCCAAGACTGAATCAGGAAGAAATAGAAAATAGGAGCAGACCAATTACCTGTAATAAAATTGAATTGGAAATTTAAAAACTCCCAACCCATGAAAGTCCAGGACCAGATGGCTTCACAGGTGAACTCTTCCAAATATTTACAGAAGAGTTAACACCTTTCCTTCTTAAACTATTCCAAACAAAATTGCAGAGGAAGGAATATTTCCAAATTCATTCTATGAGGCCAGCATCATCATGATACCAAAACCAGACAAAGATATCACAGAAAAAGGAAAATTATAGGCCAATACTACTGATGAACTTAGATGCAAAAATCCTCAACAAAATTTTAGCAAGCTGAATTCAACAATACTTTAAAAAAATCAGACACCATGATCAAGTGGGAATTAGCCAAGGGATGCAAGGGTGGTTCAATATCTGCAAATCAATCAATGTGATAACCAATTAACAAATTAACAAGAAAAATAAAAGGAATCCAAATTGGAAAGGAAAAAGTAAAATTGTCACTGTTTGCAGATAACAGGATACTATATATAGAATATCCTAAAGATGCCACCAAAACACTACTAGAACTCATGAATGAATTTGATTGCAAGACAAAAATTAATACAGAAATCTGTTGCATTCCTATACACTAAAAAGAAACTATCAGAAAGAGAAATTATGAAAATAATCCCACTTTCAATAACATCAAAAAGGATAAAATACCTAGGAATAAATCTAATTAAGGAGGTAAAAGACCTATATTTGGAAAACTGTAGGACACTGATGAAAGAAACTGAAGACAATGCAAACAGATGGAAAGCTATATTGTATTCATGTCATTTTAACAATGACCATACTACCGAAGGCAACCTACAGCTTCAATGCAATTTCTATCAAAATACCAATGGCATTCTTCACAGAACTAGAACAAATATTCTAAAAATTATATAGAAACACAAAAACCCCAAATAGGCAAAACAATCTTGAGAAAGGACAAAGCTGGAGGTATCATGTGCCCTGATTTCAAACTGTACTACAACGCTACAGTAATCAAAACAGTATAGTACTGGCACAAAAACAGACACATAGATCAATGGAACAGAATAGAGAACCCAGAAGTGAACCCAGGCATATACAGGCAATTAATGCATGACAAAGGAGGCAAGAATATGCAATGGGGAAAAGACAGCATCTTCAAGTGGTGTTGGGAAAACTGGACAGCTACAAGCAAAAGAGTCAAATGGGAATACTCTCTCATACAATACACAACTATAAATTCAAAATGGATTAAAGACTTAAATGTAAGACCTGAAACCATAAAACTTCTAAAAGAAAACACAGGCAGTAAACTGTTTGACACTGGTCTTAGTAATATTTTTTTGCATATGTCTCTCCAGGTAAGGAAACAAAAGCCAAAATAAACAAATGGGACTACGTCAAACTAAAAGACTTTTTGCACAACTAAGGAAATATCGACCAAACGAAAAGGCTACCTACTGAATGGGAGAAGGCACATGGAAAGATGCTCAATGTTACTAGTTATCAGGAAAATGCAAATCAAAACCAGAATGAGATATCACCTCACACCTGTCAGAACAGTATTATAAAAAAGACAACAAATAACAAGTGTTGGCCAGGATGTGGAGAAAAGGGAACCCTCATGCGCTATTGGTGGGAATGTAAATTTGTGCAGCCACTATCGGAAACAAAATGGAAGATCCTCAAAAAATTACAAATAGACCTACCATACGATCCAGAAATCCTACTCCTGGGTATTTATCTGAGGGAAAAGAAAAACACTATTATAGAAAAGTTATATGCGTGCCTATGTTGACTGAAGCATTATTTACAATAGCCAAGTTATGAAAGTAACCTAAATTCCCATCAATAGATGAATGGATAGAAGATGTGGTGTATACACACACACACACACACACACACACACACACACACACACACACACACTGGAATGTTACTTGATCATACAAAAGAATGAAATCTTACCATCTGTAACAACGTGTAACAATATGGATGGATCTAGACGGTATTATGCTAAGTGAAAGAAGACAGACAAATACTGTATGATTTCACTTATATGTGGAATCTAAAAACAAAACAAATGAACAAACGTAACAAAACAGAAACAGAGTTATCGATACAGAGAACAAACAGGTGGTTGCCAGAGGAAAGGGGGGGTGGGGGGAGGAAAGAAATAGGTGAGGGAGAGTAAGAGGTACACACTTCCAATTGCAAAATAGATGAGTCACAGATATGAAATGTTCAGGGTGGGGAATATAGTCAATAACTATGTAATATCTTTGTATGGTGACATAGCCATAACTATGGTGATCATTTTGAAATGTATAGAAATATCAAATCAGTATGTTGTATAACAGGAACTAACATAGTGTTGTAGGTCAATTATATTTCAAAAACAAACAAACAAACTCATAGAAAAAGAGATCAGATTTGTGGTTACCAGAGGCAGGGAATAGGGAGGCGGAATTGGATAAAGGGGGTCAAAAAGTACAAAGTTCCAGTTATAAAATAAATAAGTACTAGGGATGTCATGCACAACATGATAAATATAATTAACACTGCTGTATGTTATATATGAAAGTTAAGGGAGTAAATCCTGAGAGTTCTCATCACAAGGAAAAAACACTTTTTCTATCTCTTTCATTTTATGTCAATATGAGATGACGGATGTTCACTAAACTTATTGGGATAATCGTGACATATGTAAGTCAGATCATTATGTTGGACACCTTAAATTTATACAGTGCTGTGTGTCAATTATATCACAATAAAACTGAAATTAAAAAAGAGATTGTATGCACTATCACTACCTTTTAAAAAAGTGTTTCAAGTGCTGCTCTCCTGAGGCATAGAGTTTTAGAAATATTGCTGGTGGACTAATAACCAGCAGATCAAATCAGACCCTACACTGTAGGTTCTCCATCTCCTATGGAAATCTAATTATGCCTGGAAAAGGGAGTGTACACACTCCCTGCTGTAAAATATGCTAATAAAGACCTCAGCCATAAGACAATCAGATATGCTGCAGATTCTTTTCCAGTGGGGAGAAAATTTTACATTTTCTCCACAGTCTTCTGTTTTCTTCTATCGCTTGTTTATAACAAGCGATAGAAGAAAACAGAAGTTTTTCACTATGAGCCTAGAAATTGCTCCAATTTCTTCATAGAAATGGAAAATAATGTCTGCTTGGTAAGTCAGAATCTGGTTTGCTATACATATTCATGGGTGTCTTAGTCTGCTGGAGCTGCTGTAACAAAAAACCACAGACTATGTGGCTGCAACAACAGAAATTTATTCTCTTCGGTTCTGGAGGCTAGAAGTTCAAGCTCAAGGTGTTGGCAGGGTTGGTTGGAGACCTCTCTCCTTGGATCGTAGAAGGCTGCCTTCTCACTGCAGCCTCACACCGTCTTTCCTCTGTCTGCGCTCCCTGGAGTCTTCCAGTGTGTCTGAGTTTCCTCTTTTTATATGGACACCAGTCAGATTGGATTAGGGAATACCCATCAGCTTCATTTTAACTTAATTACCTCTTTAAAGACACTATCTCGGCTTCCCTGGTGGCGCGGTGGTTGCGAGTCTGCCTGCCAATGCAGGGGACACGGGTTCGTGCCCCGGTCTGGGAGGATCCCACATGCCGCAGAGCGGCTGGGCCCGTGAGCCATGGCCTCTGAGCCTGCGCGTCCGGAGCCTGTGCTCCGCAACGGGAGAGGCCACAACAGTGATGAAATGTATAGAAATATCAAATCAGTATGTTGTATAACAGGAACTAACATAGTGTTGTAGGTCAATTATATTTCAAAAACAAACAAACAAACTCATAGAAAAAGAGATCAGATTTGTGGTTACCAGAGGCAGGGAATAGGGAGGCGGAATTGGATAAAGGGGGTCAAAAAGTACAAAGTTCCAGTTATAAAATAAATAAGTACTAGGGATGTCATGCACAACATGATAAATATAATTAACACTGCTGTATGTTATATATGAAAGTTAAGGGAGTAAATCCTGAGAGTTCTCATCACAAGGAAAAAACACTTTTTCTATCTCTTTCATTTTATGTCAATATGAGATGACGGATGTTCACTAAACTTATTGGGATAATCGTGACATATGTAAGTCAGATCATTATGTTGGACACCTTAAATTTATACAGTGCTGTGTGTCAATTATATCACAATAAAACTGAAATTAAAAAAGAGATTGTATGCACTATCACTACCTTTTAAAAAAGTGTTTCAAGTGCTGCTCTCCTGAGGCATAGAGTTTTAGAAATATTGCTGGTGGACTAATAACCAGCAGATCAAATCAGACCCTACACTGTAGGTTCTCCATCTCCTATGGAAATCTAATTATGCCTGGAAAAGGGAGTGTACACACTCCCTGCTGTAAAATATGCTAATAAAGACCTCAGCCATAAGACAATCAGATATGCTGCAGATTCTTTTCCAGTGGGGAGAAAATTTTACATTTTCTCCACAGTCTTCTGTTTTCTTCTATCGCTTGTTTATAACAAGCGATAGAAGAAAACAGAAGTTTTTCACTATGAGCCTAGAAATTGCTCCAATTTCTTCATAGAAATGGAAAATAATGTCTGCTTGGTAAGTCAGAATCTGGTTTGCTATACATATTCATGGGTGTCTTAGTCTGCTGGAGCTGCTGTAACAAAAAACCACAGACTATGTGGCTGCAACAACAGAAATTTATTCTCTTCGGTTCTGGAGGCTAGAAGTTCAAGCTCAAGGTGTTGGCAGGGTTGGTTGGAGACCTCTCTCCTTGGATCGTAGAAGGCTGCCTTCTCACTGCAGCCTCACACCGTCTTTCCTCTGTCTGCGCTCCCTGGAGTCTTCCAGTGTGTCTGAGTTTCCTCTTTTTATATGGACACCAGTCAGATTGGATTAGGGAATACCCATCAGCTTCATTTTAACTTAATTACCTCTTTAAAGACACTATCTCGGCTTCCCTGGTGGCGCGGTGGTTGCGAGTCTGCCTGCCAATGCAGGGGACACGGGTTCGTGCCCCGGTCTGGGAGGATCCCACATGCCGCAGAGCGGCTGGGCCCGTGAGCCATGGCCTCTGAGCCTGCGCGTCCGGAGCCTGTGCTCCGCAACGGGAGAGGCCACAACAGTGAGAGGCCCGCATACCGCCCCCCCCAAAAAAAGACACTATCTCCAAATATAGTCACATTCTGAGATAGTGGGGTGTTAGAGCTTCCACATGTGAACTTGAGGGGGACACAGTTCAGCCCATAACCATCAGCCAGTCTTCCCAGAACCAAGGGGCGCCTGGTGCATCCTTGACAAGGCCCAATGCTGGCTGTCTCCACACTCTTCACCTGGAGTCCTTCTCCAGTAATTCATGGTCAGCAGTACCTATCTACTAAGTCTGATTAGGGCTCCAATGCCCAAGAGTAAGCCCCCCCTCATGAAAGCTTGCAATCTAGCTTTGGAGATGTGGAGATGTGGAGGTGACCTCTATAAACAAAACCAAACCTAAAGAGAGGTCCAAAGAGTTATGGGGCTTCAGTGGGGAGAGGGAGCTTGTTGCCTGGTGTCCTAGTCCATTTGGGTTGCTATAAAATACCACAGGCTGGGTGGCTTATAAACAACAGAAATTTATTTCTCACAGTTCTGGAGGCCAGGGAGTCCAAATTAAGGTGCTGGCAGACTCAGTGTCTGGTAAGAACCCACTTCCTGGTTCATAGCTAGGGCCTTCTCCCTGTGTCTTCACATGATGGAAGGAGCAAGGGAGCTCTCTGGGGCCTCTTTTATAAGGGTACTAATCCCATTCACAAGGGCTCCACCCTCAAACGTAAATTGGTGCAGCCACTATGGAAAACAGTATGAAGAGTCCTCAAAAAACTAAAAATAGAGTTGCCATATGATCCATCCATCCTATTCCTGGGCAGATACCCAGACAAAACTATAATTTGAAAAGATGCATGCACCCCTATTTTCATAACAGCACTATTTACAATAGCCAAGACATGGAAGCAACCTAAATGTCCATCGACAGATGAATGGATAAAGAAGATGTGGAGTGTGTATACACACACACACACACATATATGTGTGTATATATATATATATATATATATACACACATATATGTGTGGGTGTATATATATAATGGAATATTACTCAGCCATTAAAAAGAATTAAATAATGCCATTTGTAGCAATGTGGATGGATCTAGAGATTATCATACTAAGTAAGTCAGAAAGAGAAAGACAAATACCGTATGATATCACTTATGTGTGGAATCTAAAATATGACACCAATGAACATGTCTACGAAACAGACTCACAGACGTAGAGATCAGACTTGTGGTTGCCAAGGGGGTGGGGTGGGGGAGGGAAGGATTGGGAATTTGGGATTAGCAGATGCAAACTATCATATATGGGATGGATAACTAACAAGGACCTACTGTATAACACAGGGAACTGTACTCAATATTCTGTAATAACCTAAATGGGAAAAGAATCTGAAAAAGAATAGTTACATGTATATGTATAACTGAGTCACTTTACTGTACAGCAGAAATTAATACAACATTGTAAATCAACTATACTTCAATAAGATTTTTTTTAAAAAGGACTCCACCCTCATGGCCTAATTACCTGCCAAAGACCCCACCTCCTAATACCATCACATTGGGGGGTTAGGATTTCAACATATAAATTTTGTGTACAAATATTCAGTCCATAGCACCTGGGTAGCTGTAGCCTCTTCCTGAAAAGCAGTGACTGCAGGAGACAGTAAGCTGAGCTGAGCTAATGGCACTGGAGGGTGTTCAAGTCCAAGGCCCCTCACTCCTCCAGGCCCTCCTCCCTCTTCAAAGGGTCATGTTCTTGATATCAAGAGGGCGGGGAGCCAAGAGGTTGCGCCTCTGTTCAGTAAGGCAGAAGTCAAGACAAAAGCCTGCTCAAGTAAGAGGATGAGAGAGGACGTGAGGTCATACCTCCCCAGACATACATGAGCATGCCCCATGGATGTCCCTCTGAGGCTGTCCACCTGGAAGGGTACGGTTCCCCAGACAAGTAGATTCTGAAAATGCACACATTAATCTCTCCTCTTTCTCCCCATCAATTCTTTTCCTTCCAGCGGGCAGGGGAAAATTTGGGTTATCCTGAAAACAAGAGCACACGCAGAGATCTCCATGATTTCTTCTTGGGTGGGTGAAGGTCAGTGCTTGGAACTTGCATGTGTATATACAAGTGACCAGGGAGTCTTGTTTAAAGGCAGGCTCTGATATAGCAGGTCTGGGGTAGGAGCTGGAGATGCTGCCTTTGCAGCAGGCTCCCAGATCTGCTCAAGCTGCTGGTCTCTGGACCACTCTTCGGGGAGAAAAGAGGGAGAGGAAGTCAAGAGCCCTAGCTACAGGTCCTGCCTCTTCTGCTGGGATGCCTGCACCAGTTACTTCACTTCTTCGG
This sequence comes from Physeter macrocephalus, assembly GCF_002837175.3. Lineage (NCBI taxonomy): Eukaryota > Metazoa > Chordata > Mammalia > Artiodactyla > Physeteridae > Physeter > Physeter macrocephalus. Next base: position 97,952,445 of record NC_041222.1, on the reverse strand, counting down.
GCCATGGACCCCTCATCTCCAAAATGAGGGAACAGTGTGTCACTGAACTCAAAGGTCCCTTCCGGATCTCACATTCTAAGAAACTAACTTAAGTTTGCCAAAGGGGTGGGGTATTTTCCCAAATGATAATAGACTGGATGAAGAAATAGGAAGGCCACAGTAGATAGCAGTGCTGCACAACTCCAGGGATACATGTGAGTGGGACCCCGTGGATGTGTACAATGGAGCAGCCCCAGGGTTACCAGGCAAACTTTTCTATATTTGTTTATTCCCTTAACTCTTGAGTTCCCACAAAAGTTCCTCTCCATGTAGAATGCATTGCCAATTTTTAGAATGGCTGTATGCTTGAGGGATCAATACTCCTCCAACTGCCCACTAATGACAGGTCCCCCGGCCCCCTGAGAAGTGCTTTCCCCTCTCCATCAGGAAAGATTAGGCTTAAAAGGGCCTGGTGCCTGGAAGAGGAAGCTCGGGAGCGACTGCTCAGTGCTTTGAATGTGTGCCAAGGTGTGCTGTAATATGAGACCACGCGCTCAAATGTGCCCAACTGAATACTGGAATGTCAGCACCAAAGGGGCCCTGGGAATCACCGCACCAAAGGGGCCCTGGGAATCACCGGGGGCAGAGAGGTCAAGGGTGTGGGCTTGGCATGTTGGCACCTGGATGCTTGGGCTTCAACCTTTTGGCAAAATGCCTGTGGTCTCTGGAGATGCTGCTGCCCAGCCATGCAGTCATGCAGGGGAATGGGGCTCAGTAGTTGTGGCACGCGGGCTTCAGTAGTTGTGGCACACGGGCTCAGTAGTTGTGGCTTGCAGGCTCTAGAGAGCAGGCTCCGTAGTTGTGGTGCACGGGCTTAGCTGCTCCGCGGCATGTGGGATCTTCCCACACCAGGGCTCGAACCCACTTCTCCTGCATTGGCAGGCAGATTCTTAACCACTGTGCCACCAGGGAAGTCCCAATAAATGTTTAAAGATTGGCTAAAACAATCATGGATGAATCAATCACAATAATGAACTAGTGTAAAATTACATGTGCAAAGAATTTTTAAAAATTAAATAAATGGGGCTTTTGGTTAAATATGACAGATTGAATATAAATATTTATCTCCTCTGCCTTTAGAACCCCACTAAAACAACTAAAAATGGTTTTGGTATTTTGTTGTTGTTTTTAGGCACAAACCTAGTCAAAGGGAATGGGAGAGAAAACAATGTCAACAAAATTCTAGAAGCTGAAAAGCAGAAAAACGAAGATTCAAGAAAACTGAATCCCCTAAATTGTGAAGGCAGAGAGGCCAAGGAACAATCTGATCTGAAAACTAATGTGGTGGTTTTAAAACATAGCCCCCCAATTTTTTGACACTCCTCCCAGTAAGAGATGGCATTTATGTCCTCTCTCCTTGATCTGGAAGGATGTGGCTTTTTCAATCAATAGAAAATAGCAGAAGTGATGCTGTAGGACTTCTGAAGCAGTTCATAAAAGACCATACAGCCTCTGCCTGGTTCTTTTGGAATGCTTGCTCTCAGAGTGCTCCCTCTCGGACCGCAGCCATCACTCTGTGAGAGACCCAAACTACATGAAGTGACCATGTAGACAGTCCCAGCTGAGTCCCGCCTAACAGACTGAGTCCAGTCCAAATCATTGCAGCCCAAGTACCAGATGAGTAATGCAACCATGTTGGAAGTAGATCTTCCAGCTTCAGCTGTTTCAGTCTCCAGCTCTTTGAGTCACATTTAGCCATCTGAGTCTGCCCAACTGAATTCCAGACATCATTGCCTGGCCTGCCCACATTCCTAACCCATGGACTCCATGAACCTGTTGAATGGTTTTAGTTTCATGCTATGAGCATTTGGGATGGTTTGTTACACAGCAATAGTAAGTGATACAAACCATAAAACTCCCCGGAGTCTCAGGAACTGACAGCACCAGATACCTTTCGAACCAGTTTGAAGGTAGAGCTTAAAACTGGATGATTTTGAGAATCTGTATATTAAGCATTTCAACTCCCAGCCAGTCTCTTTGACTCCATACTCTGGGGAAATTTTTCCTTCCCTTCCCCAACAGAGAACTGTGGGCTGGTCTCTCGGGGGTTTCTAGACTGAGGAACATCAAGCCTGGTTATATCATACTGATATCATACTGAAAACAAATTAAGTACACAGCAGGATGCTGAGGCCTACTTGTCAGTCCTCTTTCCCCTTCAGCTCCCAGAAAATTGTCTGCCAGTCTTAGACTCTCCAGAGAGAAGGCTGAAGATGATCAAACAACAAGAAAAAAATATTAAAGACAAATATTGGGGGTTCCCTTGTAAAACAGCCCATTCAGATCACCCCCACAGTGAAAGCCTGAGTTGACTCACCCACATCCACAGATTTTTCAAATAGCTTTTTCAGTCCTCCACTCTTAAACACAATCAAGACTTTAGAGAAAAGTCTCTCAAATAAGAGATAAAGACCAAAACAAAGAGAATATAAGCAGCTTAGAGGAAACAGAGACAATTAACAGGGAGAAGAAAATATTACTTAGAAACTGTCATTAATATCTTTAGGGAGACATGTGAAGATATTGCACTGATGAGAAAAGAAAGTGCTATGATTAAAATGTATCACACAGTAAGAAACTCCTGGAAATTAAAAAATTTGCTAGCAGAAATTTTTTAAAATTAAAAAGGGCATTTGCAAGATAAATTCAAGGAAATGTCCACAAAAGTAGGACAAAAAATGAGAAGATGGAAGCTGGGAGTGAAAAGCTAGGAAAATTAGAGAACTTGTTCAGGAAGTCCAACATCTAAATAAGAAGAGTTTTGAAAAAGAAAAGGCAGCGGGGAGGGAGGGAAGGAAACTGTGAAGGGAATAATTCAAGAAAATGTCCCAGAAATATAGAACCTGAGATTTCAGATTGAAAGGTCCCATTTAGTGCCTGGAACAATGGGTAAAAACTGACCCATATCAACACTCATCTTTGTAAAATTTCTAAACACTGGGGACAGAGGAAGTTTCAAACACTTCTAAAGAGGAAAGGAAGAAGGTCATAGGTAAAGGTCAGGGATAAGAATGGTTTTGAACTTCATAATATTGGAAGCTAGAGGACAATAGTAGAATGCCTTCAAAATTTGGAGGAGAAAATATCTCAACTTAGAATTTTATACCTAGACAAACTATCAGTCCAGGATGAAGGTAGAAGTAAAGATATTTTCAGCTGTGCAAAGTCTCCATAAAAGTATTCTACCATAAATGTGCTCCACCAAACAAGGAAGAGAAAGGCAGGATAATAAGAAAGCAGAGCCTCCAACCCAAAACAGAATCAAGGAGAAGCTCCAGGATTAAGGTGAAGGAAAATTTCTGGATAATAGCCATGAACTAGGTGTAGAGTGCAATTGGTCTACATGAAGTCAATCAGAAAGTTTGGGGGGGATATCTACAGAAATATAAATTAGTAGGATATCTGATGTATTTGATTATATCTAGAAGAGAGGGATGCAAATGATGCTGGGGGATGGGTGGAGATTGGAGAAGAATTTGTGATACATAAATAGAAAACTACAGAATCAGAAAAATAAGATAATTACTAACTCCATGGAAAATCAAATATTGTAGAAGAAAATATATCACATGGCTTGGCTGTAAATAGTATCTACATAGTCATAATAAAATAAGCTGAAAAACGGTCTAAACAGAAGTATGATATGGCTTTCCTAGGAGGGCAGGGAAAGGAATGTGTTTGAGGGGGGAGGTAGGGAAAGCTAATTCTTTTCTCCACAATGGGAATGGATAATGCATAAAACACACAAAAATCAGGAAATAGCATAGTATAACTGTGTTATTTAGAAAGATGGAAATAAATATAAAAAATAACAGTTTAAAGACTGAAAATGGGTGCCTATGGGAATTATGATTTGGGTTTGAGCATTTAGGGAGCTGTTGTTTCATAAAAAACCTGTAGAACTAATTGATTATTTTTAAAAATTATTTAAAATGCATGCATGTCTTTGATAAACGTAAAATCTACATTAAAGAAAGAAAACCTTCATGTTGCACTAGCTGTGATATATATCCAGTGCTTCAGGAAGGGGGAGAAAGAAAGAAAAATATTCTATCACTTGATATTCTGTCTGATTCCTTCACTCTTTCCCTCCCCCTCCTTCCTCTCTCCCTCCCCTTCTCTTTTTCCATTTATTTGCCTTGTTTTCCTCTCTTTTACCACCATAATTCTTTCTCAATTTCTCTTCAACTTTTTCCCTTTTTTCTCCTTTTCTCTCTTTCTGGCATGACATGTAGCCAAAATATCTTTATTATTATTACTTATTATATTTATTGAACATAATGTTTCCTGTTCTTAGTTCTTAACATTAAAAGCATGCATGGAATGTTCTTTCTTTCCCCCAACCAAAGCAATCTAAGCAGCAAAATCAGTTTAAGTTACTTTTTAACAAGGTGGAGAAATTTTTCATGTAAAGGCGCTCTTAGACTTGGGAGAGATGTCAGAGGTCACTGGGTCCAACCAGTCACCTGGTTTAGGAGACCCTCTCTGCAGTACTTCTGTTCGGCACAGACTACCCAGGTTCTGATTAGACAATGTGAATTTTCAGTCATCAGCCAGGACATCCAGAGCCAGACAGCTCAGTTGTGAATAAGAGCTTCTAGATGTTGAATGGAAATCTGCCTCTTTCTCTAGGATTTAAAGAAAAACCTAACACTGCTCCCCATGACAGCTCTTCATATATCATCTGTCAGCAGAAATCCCATCCCCATGAGCGATTTCTGCTCTGGGCTAAACACTACTCTTTCCTGTTGGTTTCTGGACCCTTCTGCACCCTACTCACATCCGTGGGCACCCTCTAAGCTGCAACTTACTCTTTCAATCAGAGGCACCTAGAACTGAACATATTTCACCAGGTGTGAGCTCAGTGCTACAGACTGCAGGAGCTCTGTCACCTCCCTTTTTCTGCTCACCATGCTTCTGCTGATGCAGCCTAAGTTTTGAAAGAGCTGAATATCTATTTCTCTCAACTCTTGCTGACTTACATCCCCCTCAAAGTCATTTAAAATCTTATTTTTTTCTCTTATGTGTTCCTGAGAGGCCTGGTATCCCATATCCTGTACGTAAACAGATGAGTTTTTCCAGCATGGCTGTCTATTTCACATTTATCCCGCTAAATCTCTTCTCCCAAGTTTTGGCCCCAATTTTCACCCTGTTTGGAGAAGTTCCTTATGATTCACTTGAATGAACATGTTTGGCTCCCAATTACAAACTGCTCACATTAAAATTACTTCATCACCCAATTCCCAAACAAAATGTACATCACCTCAGCTCCAAGACAGATCCCCTTCAAGCCCCTCACTATATGACCCATGTTGGATCCCCTGGGCCATTGAGTTTGACAATAGGAGGAAGTCCAGGCCAGCCCTCCTCTTGGGTCTCTGGCCTGTGCCTACAATGGGGAGTGGCATTCATGGCCTTTGCTGTCTACAACCCTGGACCAGCGTCAGAAAACTTGAGCTGTCTCCCATAATCCGTCATCCATCCCCACATCTTCTGAGAAATGAATGAAAATGAGCCGAGCACGTGGGGACAGATCAGATGGTTGGGTGGGCTCCATACTGGACGCGGAGCAGGGAACCCCCTGAGGTGGAGGCCCCTGCTCCTGCCGCCTCGGACTCCGTGCCAGCTGTCAGCAGCTGGACACGAGCCAGAGAGCCACGTCACAGTGACTACTCCACCTGTCAGGGGCTGTCAACTCTGAAAAATGAAAACAATGGCTAACATTTGCGAAGTGCTTTCAGTTTTCAGCATTGCTCTCCCTTGTAATAACCCTTGAGACGGGAAGGCCGGGGAGTAGCAACCCAGTGTGACCGATGAGGAAACCAAGATTTGAAGAGGTTCGGAGATTTGCCCACAGCCCCAGCGCTTGGGAGGGTGGAGCTGGAGGCAAGGTTGGGCATCCTGCCTGCAGTGTTCTCACCACAAGGCACCTCTGAAGCCAACTGTCAGGTCATCCGTTAGTGAGTGTTGACCTCCCAACTGCGCTGGGCCTGCTGCTGGGCTAGATGCTGGAGGGGGTACACACAAGAGTATGACACGTGAACCCTGACCTCCATGAGCTCAGAGCAAGCTAAGGCAATTTGTTCAGGCACCTGAGCAGGTGGGGCAGCCTCTGAGCACAAGATCCATGGAGAGAAGAGGAGGCCCGCTGGGTGCAGGATGCTTCAGGAGAGGGGCAGGGCATGGGCTCGTCCTGCAGGGTGAGCTGTGTTGCAAAGTCTGGGGAGATGGGGGTGGGGGCCAGGCAGTGGGTGGATGTGAGTGGGAAGGGGAGGGGTGAGAAGGGACCGGCCTAGTAGGGGTCAAGTTGAAGAAAACAGGATGGAGAGGGTGAGCCGGTGGCAGCCACTGGCCTTGAGCAAGGAGGTGGAACCCATGCTTTAGGCGTCCAGCTCATGAACATTTATTTATGGGGCTGTGCTGCAGCCTGGGGTGGCAGTAACAAGAGGGACGCGGAAGGTGACAGGCAGGATTATCTTACATCCTCGCAGGATGAATGCCTCCTCCCCACACGCCAGTAGCACGAGACATCTTCTACTGTTTGGTACTCTAAGGAATAAGACTTACAATTTTCTAAAATTTGTTTGGGTTTAATTGTAAACAAAGTCTTTTTACTATTATAGCTCAGAATTTCCTTCAGCATGAGCTGCAGAACACCAGTCCGGTTCTCTGTGTGCACTTAAAAAGGGAGAAAACTTAATACTCCATCCCCCTCTTGGAGAGGCACCATGCTCAATAGCATCTTAAAGGCTCTGACAAGTCCTGCAATAAAAGGACACTTTTGCTTTGACCAGAGAACCCTTTTTCAAGGGACTCCCACGAACATCTCATGAAACTAGTGGGCTCACAGTCACTGTCTCATCCCATCCGATCCTCAGAACTGCCCTGTGAGAAGGGGTTATTATCTTTATGTCCAGTGAGAACGCTGAGACTAAGAACTTAGTGCTTTGCCCAAGGACATGCAAGTAGGAATCCTCAGATTAAGGTCTGGACTCAACACTATGAGTCTATGGCTTTGTCCGAATTCAGGCGTACAGTGTCTGAATCATCTTTTTTTCTTTTTTAATTAATTTATTTTATTTATGTTTGGCTGCGTTGGGTCTTCAAATGAATGAAAATGAGCCGAGCACGTGGGGACAGATCAGATGGTTGGGTGGGCTCCATACTGGACGCGGAGCAGGGAACCCCCTGAGGTGGAGGCCCCTGCTCCTGCCGCCTCGGACTCCGTGCCAGCTGTCAGCAGCTGGACACGAGCCAGAGAGCCACGTCACAGTGACTACTCCACCTGTCAGGGGCTGTCAACTCTGAAAAATGAAAACAATGGCTAACATTTGCGAAGTGCTTTCAGTTTTCAGCATTGCTCTCCCTTGTAATAACCCTTGAGACGGGAAGGCCGGGGAGTAGCAACCCAGTGTGACCGATGAGGAAACCAAGATTTGAAGAGGTTCGGAGATTTGCCCACAGCCCCAGCGCTTGGGAGGGTGGAGCTGGAGGCAAGGTTGGGCATCCTGCCTGCAGTGTTCTCACCACAAGGCACCTCTGAAGCCAACTGTCAGGTCATCCGTTAGTGAGTGTTGACCTCCCAACTGCGCTGGGCCTGCTGCTGGGCTAGATGCTGGAGGGGGTACACACAAGAGTATGACACGTGAACCCTGACCTCCATGAGCTCAGAGCAAGCTAAGGCAATTTGTTCAGGCACCTGAGCAGGTGGGGCAGCCTCTGAGCACAAGATCCATGGAGAGAAGAGGAGGCCCGCTGGGTGCAGGATGCTTCAGGAGAGGGGCAGGGCATGGGCTCGTCCTGCAGGGTGAGCTGTGTTGCAAAGTCTGGGGAGATGGGGGTGGGGGCCAGGCAGTGGGTGGATGTGAGTGGGAAGGGGAGGGGTGAGAAGGGACCGGCCTAGTAGGGGTCAAGTTGAAGAAAACAGGATGGAGAGGGTGAGCCGGTGGCAGCCACTGGCCTTGAGCAAGGAGGTGGAACCCATGCTTTAGGCGTCCAGCTCATGAACATTTATTTATGGGGCTGTGCTGCAGCCTGGGGTGGCAGTAACAAGAGGGACGCGGAAGGTGACAGGCAGGATTATCTTACATCCTCGCAGGATGAATGCCTCCTCCCCACACGCCAGTAGCACGAGACATCTTCTACTGTTTGGTACTCTAAGGAATAAGACTTACAATTTTCTAAAATTTGTTTGGGTTTAATTGTAAACAAAGTCTTTTTACTATTATAGCTCAGAATTTCCTTCAGCATGAGCTGCAGAACACCAGTCCGGTTCTCTGTGTGCACTTAAAAAGGGAGAAAACTTAATACTCCATCCCCCTCTTGGAGAGGCACCATGCTCAATAGCATCTTAAAGGCTCTGACAAGTCCTGCAATAAAAGGACACTTTTGCTTTGACCAGAGAACCCTTTTTCAAGGGACTCCCACGAACATCTCATGAAACTAGTGGGCTCACAGTCACTGTCTCATCCCATCCGATCCTCAGAACTGCCCTGTGAGAAGGGGTTATTATCTTTATGTCCAGTGAGAACGCTGAGACTAAGAACTTAGTGCTTTGCCCAAGGACATGCAAGTAGGAATCCTCAGATTAAGGTCTGGACTCAACACTATGAGTCTATGGCTTTGTCCGAATTCAGGCGTACAGTGTCTGAATCATCTTTTTTTCTTTTTTAATTAATTTATTTTATTTTTTTTATGTTTGGCTGCGTTGGGTCTTCGCTGCTGTGCGTGGGCTTTTCTCTGGTTGCGGCGAGCGGGCTTCAGCAGTTGTGGCTTTGGGGCTCAGTTGCTCCGCGGCATGTGGGATCTTCCCGGACCAGGGCTTGAACCCGTGTCCCCTGCACTGGCAGGCGGATTCTTAACCACTGTGCCACCAGGGAAGCCCTGAATCATCTTTTGAAGACAATTATAGTATTTTTCCTAATTAACAAAGTATACATACTTATTTGGGGGTGGGGTGGATACAGAAAGTTACGGAGGAGGAAATAAAATTCACTAGGAATGACTTAAAGCTGATCAGACATAGATTCTCCAGAGGCCTGGGCTGTTCTGATTCAGAAGCCCCTTTCCTTGGGTACATTCTTCTTCCCCTCACATTTAGCTCTTTTTGGCGGGGGGCGTTGGGGCTAGTGGCTGGAGGTGGTTGATGGATTTCAGTTAAGATCAGATGGGTGCTTTGAGATAAACAATAAGATGACAAGCCAGAAAGCATTTATGTTATTATTATTATTATTATTTTTGTGGTATGCGGGCCTCCCTCTGCTGTGGCCTCTCCCGTTGCGGAGCACAGGCTCCGGACGCGCAGGCCCAGCGGCCACGGCTCACGGGCCCAGCCGCTCCGCGGCACGTGGGATCCTCCCGGGCCGGGGCGCGGACCCGGTTCCCCTGCATCGGCAGGCGGACGCGCAACCACTGCACCACCAGGGAAGCCCCGCATTTATGTTATTGATCAAACAAACTTGTATAAAACCACGCAAGCCAAATTCCTACATCATTTCATGTGTACAATAACTACTTTTCACCAAAACTCTCCTGAACAAGACCTAAACTGACGAAATTCACTGTATAATTCAACAATAGTTACTTTTTTAAAACGGTAAATGTAAATTCTGGGTTTTGAGAGATTATGTACTTTTCACCAGGACATTCCTATGAAGCCTACAACGACAGAAAAAAGATAAACACTGGTTTGGGAACCATGGACAAAAATTGTTTTTTAGTATTTATATTTCACCTGAACCAGATTAAAAACAAGTGATGAAGAAAAGACTAAAAGTAAAAATTAATGAAGAATATATTTTTGTAGAGCAGGCCACTAATAAAGAAATAACAAGATACCTAGATCGTCACATTCATGGAGACAAAGTATATGGGAGCTCTCAGGGGCTGGGGGAAGGGAGTGGGGGGTTATTATTTGATGGGTATGGAGTTTAAGAATATATTTTTGTAGAGCAGGCCACTAATAAAGAAATAAAAACATACCTAGATCGTCACATTCATGGAGACAAAGTATATTCTCAGGGGCTGGGGGAAGGGAGTGGGGGGTTATTATTTGATGGGTATGGAGTTTCCATTTTGCAAGATGAAACAGTTCAGGAGAAGGGTCGCACAACACTTTGGATATACTTAACTACTGAACTATATACTTAAAAATAGTCAAGGTGGTGTATTTTATGTTATGTGTATTTTAGCACAATTAAAAATTTTTAATTTTAAAAATAAAAATAAATTAGGAGTTTGGGATTAACAAATACACATTACCATATATAAAATAGATAAATAATAAGGACCTACTGTATAGCACAGGGAACTATATTCAATATCTTGTAATAACCTATAATGGAAAAGAATCTGAAAAAGAATACATATATATACAAATATATATGTGTGTGTGTGTATATATATATATATATAAAAAACTGGATCACTTTGCTGTACACCTGAAACTAACACAACATTGTAAATCAACCATACTTCAATTAAAAAAATAAATAAATAGCAAATTATAGTGAAGATATATGTAAAAAAAAAACTAAATATATGATATGGACCTTTGTGCTCGCTGGAAAAAGAGCACGATATGAGGAGGGCAGTGGCCTGGGCCTGTCCACTGTGCTCAGAATAATCCAGGTCCTTCCTCCTGTGTTCTCTGTGCTCAGCCTTGCAGGCCTCCTGTCTGCCCCCCTAGCTTGTCCACTTTGTCTCCACACTGGGGTCTGTGAATCTACTTGCTCCCTGTGCGTAGAACGCTCTTTACCCAGATCTTCACACAACACATATCTGTGCAGCACTCGCTGTGTGCCAGGCACTGGTGTAGGCATTTGGGATGCATGAGTGAGTTGCCTTCACAGAGCTGGCCTTCTACAGGCCATAAACAATATAGTAGTAATCATTTGCAAGCATAGCGAATTATATGGTAAGTTAAGTCTATTGGGATAATGGGAAAAAAAGACCAAAAGTGGAGCAGGGTAAGGAGAATCTCCAGGCAGGTCCTGGAAAGCAATTTTAAACAAGATTCTTAGGGTCGGCTCCACTGAGAAGGTGACATTTGAGAAAAGACTGGAAGGAGGCAAGATTTCACCTTGCAAACATGTGGGGGAACCGCTCCTGGCAGATGGAACAGTCAACACAAATTCATCAGGCAGGGATGGAGATGCACAGACAGCTGGGAATTCAGGTCCAGAGTTCAGGTAAAAAAATCAAACTAAGTAAGTATAGTTACAGGAGCTCAACTTCACTGGTCATCAAGGAAATGTAAATGAAAACCACAATATGATGACTCCACAAAAGATAAACATCACTAACACAGGCGAGGACGTGGAGCAACTGGAACTCTCATGCTTTGCTGGAGGAAGGTAAACTGGTACAATCACTTTGCAAAATTCTTGGGCAATATCTACTGAAGCTGAACACAGGCCACCCTAAGACCCAGGAGGTCCCTTCCAAGGTATATACCCAACAGAAATGCACCGATTTGCTCACCAGGAGACATGCACTGAATGATCATAGCGGCACTCTTTACAACAGTCAAAACCTGGAACCTACCCAAATGGCCATCCACAGTAGAAAGGATATTCACACAATGGAGTACTTATAGCAACGAGAACGAATGGACTACCGCTAAGCACAAGGGAACAATCTCAGACAGGATGTTGAAGCCAGACACGCGGTGAATGATTCCATGTACATGAAGTTCAAAAACAGGCAAAATCATCTGCGGTGATGGAATATGGGATAGTGGTTATCTGGTTTGGGGGCATCAGGGACCAGAAGGGGCACTAGGGGAGCTTCTGAGGTGCTTGGAATGTTCTGCTCTACCCTCAGGTGCTGGATTCTATTGAGTTTGTGAAGAATGTACAAATTGGATTATGATTTGTCCATTTTTCCTTAGATATGTTAAACTTTTTAGAGTTTTTTTTTCCCCATGTTTCATTTTAGAGTTTTATTTTGGTTGCCTGGGGACTTTAAAAAAAAATTCTGTGTCTTTTTCATCCCAGTCACATATATATATATATATATATATATATATATATATATATATATATATATATCTCCTGAGATTACAAAAGGAAGGTAAACTTTTTAGAGTTTTTTTAAAAAGATTCTTGTTGGGGGAAAAAAAGAGTCTTTTGGGGGAAAAACCTGGCCTGAGGATGAAGGTTTGAGATTCATCCAACCTGAAGCCACGAGGAGCCCCTCGAGGGGTGCTGGGCTATGATTCTCTGCTCTCATACCTTCTTTCCCCCTGGACCGAGATCCTGAAGGACAGGGGCTGGGTCTAATTCATGTTTGTAGAAATATTTGGAATACATTGCATGAAGGTTACATAACAGATGTTTGTTGAATGAATAACTGAATGTATGGAAGGAATCCCTGCAGATGTAGAGGCTCTAGAGGTAGAGGACAGTTGTGAAAGTTGCATCCAAGAGCCCAGCGTCGTGACCTTCAGTTTCAGCATTGCTGGGTTTCTCCAGATGAAAACTGAGAATGATAACTCTCTCCCCATCTCCGCCCTAGACAGTTGTTGGGACAATCAAATGAAATCATTCAAAGAAAGCAGGAAGCCCTTGAGCACATTGATGTGCCTCATTGGCTTCCACATCCACAGATGCACCTACTGCAGAAGTTTATTCTACTCTCCTTCAATGTAATCCCAGTTTCATAATACCATCTGGTGGAAAATGCCTATTATAAATACCTTCTGCCATTGAATGGAAGCAAGCTTTCTGGACCATGCTGAGTTCAGGTGGCAAGAAGGTATCATCAGAGCTATGAGCTGCCAGAAAGACTCTCACCCACTAGAAGACATGCCTCCCAGGTCATTCCTATACTTTGCTGTCAAATGTCTCCTTGCCTGTTTGGGCAGCTTATTCATAACAGACAAAGACTGGAAACAACCCAAATGCCTATCAAAAGGAGAATGGATAGACAAGTTGTGCTCTACGCATATAATGGAGGATTACCAGCCAAAAGGAAAATACAAACAACAAACTACTGCTATGTGCACTGATATAGACAAATCTTATCACTATAAGAAGTGAAATAAATCAGGAATTAATGAGAGAAAGTCATGTCCTTTGCCTGAAGCTACTGAGTTTAAAAGGCTAAGCTTTATTCCTCTTGCAATTTTAGAGTTTAATAGTTCTGTACCCACTCGTGGGTCTCACACGCAGAGAACGAGACCCCTCCATGTCTGTATCATCAATTACCAATGGTAAGGAGAGGCTCAGCCAATAGCCTGGGCTGCATTTGTGTCCCCATCCTTCCCTTCCCCCATGGGCAGGGCACACCAGTATAGGAGTGTTAAAAAAAACGCTTTGTACCCTCCTACACTGTTGGTAGGAATGTAAACTGGTGCAGCCACTATGAAGAACAGTAAGGAGGCTCCTTAAAAAACTAAAAATAGAGTTACCATATGATCCAGCAATATTACTCCTGGGCATATATTCAGAAAAAACAAAAACTCTAATTCAAAAAGATACAAGCACCCCAATGTTCACAGCAACACTATTTACAATAGCCAAGATATGGAAACAAATTAAATGTCCATCGACAGATGAATGGATAAAGAACACGTGGTACATATATACAATGAAATATTACTCAGACATAAAAATGGAATGAAATAATCCCATTTGCAGCAACATGGCTGGGCCTAGAGATTATCAAACTAAGTAAAGTAAGTCAGAAAGAGAAAGACAAATACCATATGATATCACTTATATGTGGAATCTAAAATATGACCCAAATGAACTTATTTACGAAATAGAAGCAGATTCACAGACGTAGAAAACAAACTTATGGTTACCAAAGGGGAAAGTGGATGGGGGAGGGATAAATTAGGAATTTGGGATTAGCGGATACATACTACTGTATATAAAACAGATAACCCACAAGGACCTACTATATAGCACAGGGAACTATATTCAACATCTTGTAATAATGTATAATAGAAAAGAATCTGAAAAAGAATATATATGTATGTATAAATGAATCACTTTGCTGTACACCTGAAACCTTGTAAATCAGCTATACTTCAAAAAAAAAAAAAAAAAAAAGCCTTGTTTCACATAAGTAGGGCAACACCGGTGTCTCACCAACCACGGCATTTATTGCTAATATATACATCTCCACCGTGAGATCCCTGGACATAACATTTTGAGCACATTTCCTGCTATTTGTAAGATTACATTCCCAGGAATATTGGTGACTTGATGGGTGACTAAAACACTGACACTCTTTTTCATCAGAGGCAGTTAGGGGAGTTGTTCGGGGCACAGACTACAGTCAAACTGCCTGGAGTGGAATCTAGCTCTGCCACTTACAGGCTGCTTGACCTTGGACATATTGCTTAGTTCTTCTGTCTCAATAAAGTGGGAATAATAGCAGTACCTGCCTCATAGGGCTATTGTCAAGGTTAAATGAGTTAATATATGAAAAGCACTTGGAATTGCCTAGCACAGCGTATATATTATGAAGTGTTTCTTTCTCACCTCTTCCTCCCCTCCTTCTCCTTCCCATCCCCCTCCCCTCCCCTCCTTCTTCCTCTTCCTTCTCCAATGATTATTATTATCATCATCATTATGATATAATTACTGGTTTTTTTTCCCCTGTAAAACGGAGTCTTGGAGCCTCACATTGTAGCTGCCTGCCAGGGACGGTCAAAAGGTGCAGTCACTGCAAATGACTAAGACATTTGTGACTCAGCTGTGGTTTGCTGGCTGCACAGTGGGGAGAGCTGAGCCTTGGCAAACTATTCTCCTGTACGAGGTCTGACCCTCAGGGGTTGAGGCTGAGCTCCTAACCAAGAAACGGAAGCGTGTTCGTGAATGTCACCTCAGAGCTCTGTCCCCCAGGCAGTGGGGGGTAGGATGGCGTACCCCCATAAACTGACCATGTGCCTTGGTTCAGACTATTTTTGGAATTGCCCTGATGCCTCTGCCATCACCACCTCAACCTGAAGGTAATTACCCCCTTAACGTTTTGGTGAAATCGCCTCTGTTACACGTCATCAGTTATGCTTAGGTTTACACTAGGTTTACAGTTATCTGTGCCCAAGCCCACCTCTCAGCCTGGACTTCAACCCCCCGCGGCCGGAGGGGTCCTCTCACTCACCTCTGTATCCCGACCTTTGTGCAGTGTCAGTGCTCCAGAAATGCTGGCTTCCTTACTGAGTTGCATTGAACTTGATTTTGGGAAGTTCCTTCAGCACTCCCAGAACCCTCTTCTGAATCAGGCAATCTGTGTCCGTTACGGGTGGATGTGACTCCAGGAAAACACAGAAAGTAATTCTAAGCTAAGTTTGGTGAATGAACCAAGCAATGCCAATTCCGTCCTATAAATAAATTTACAAGGCTGGTTTTCTGGCGCGGCTCATAAGCCAGGTCTAGCTGCCATTCCGCTAGAAGCGTTCCAAAAATACCTTGAGCAGGGCCTTTAGAACAAGCGGGTGGAGTCCCCAAGACCAAGGCTGCTCTGGATCCAGCGGGTGTTCCTGCGTGGGGCTGTAATGCTCAGATTGGCCACTAGAGGGGGACGCGTTCCAGACCCCGTAGGAGCCTCGCAACTGCTCCAAGAACTTTATAAAGCCCGGCGGCAGGAGCAGCTGCAGTTCACAGCTCAGACAGTACCTAGCAGAGCCGCTGGTGCCTCCACAGAACATCTCCCGAGCGCTGCCCAAGGCTGACCGAGGCGGGGCACCAAGACAGGGACTCCCACTTGCGCACAAGGTTGAGTCTTGCCTCTTGACCTGATCCTCCTGGAGAAGTGACCCCCGAGACCCTGGGCACGGTGCAGCCTCTTTCTATGACTCCATCTGGATTTGGCTGGCCGTGGGAACGAGCTCTGAGGGGCTGCCTGGGTCTCGGGGTGGTGGCAGCAGCCAGCTCTCCAGCCACCATGGCAAATGCCAGGAACTGAGGGGACGGTCGCTGCAGCCTCACTGGGGGCCCTCAGGTGAGTCTTGGTGCTGACTCTGTCCTAGCACCTGGGCATAGCTTCCTAAAGGCAGCCAGGGCACACAGGGCGCTGGGTTTGAGCATCCCCAGGATGTGGAGCGTGGAGGTGCTAGTCCTGGGTGGGAAAGTCCTAGCTGTCAGCCTGGGAGATCTGCTGGGCCCTCATCCAGCTGCCTGCGCTGGTGGGTGTGAGTCTGCATCTGGGAGCCAGAGGAAGCGACTGCTTTAGTGGCAACTCTGCCAGGCTCACGTCACAGCTCCAGAGCCTATTCAGGGAGCAGATGGGACAGGTGACAGTCCCTTTACGTGTGTGTGCGTGCCCGCAGGTGTGTCCAGTGGTGGAGCGTATGAAGGCAGAGCTTGTTTATAAACCATCTGTGCCTCTCCAGCTCTGGGTTATGATTTAGGTGAACTAAGTACCGTTAGAGGAGGAAAGGGCTTAAAACCGACTTAGCGATTCTGTCTCCAGAGAGGGCCACATTCAGGGTGATCTCTATTTAGTTTTGATGAGTCACGAGCCCTGTAGGGTTAGATGCTGGAACCCAGCAAGGCTTGGGCCACCCCCTCAGCAGGAAGAATTGATTGTGTCCTGCTGCTGCCCAGAGGGGCACCTGGGGCACCCGGCTCCCGCTCTCAGCTCTGGTCTGCATTCGTGACCGCCTTTCGCAAAGGGATCCAAATGGCATTGTTTCTGGGACTGGCTAGGCAGGAGGGTGGCCTCAGGAGGCCAGGGGCCCCTGTACCTGGCTGCTTGGCAGGATCAGAAGATGCTGAGGGGCTGTTGGTTCTCACCAGACTCCACCACCGACTCCCTGCTTGCCCCTGTCCATACAGCCCTGCCACATGCCCTGCCCACACGAGGCTCGCTGGGACCAAGTGGCCAGCAGATGTGCTCTTCCCATCACAGAGGTGATGGCCTGAGGCCGAACAAGCTCAGCTGATTGGGCCAAGTTCCCCAGGGATAAGAAGTGGAGCCCGGATAGGACCCCGTGTCCTCTGAGCCCGCCCTCCCCACAGGTCCCTTTGGTGTCTCCACCCTGCCCGTGTTTCTGTGCCTCTGGTCCCCTCCCTTCCAGCTCTCTTGGCTCCAGGTCACCTAACCTGGCCCTCTTCACTGCGTCACTTCGGGCCCGAAAGGGGGCCACCAAAAGGGACTGACACACGCTTCCTGGACAGAGTAACTTCGCCCTAAGCCGGTGCCCTGGGTGGGAAGCCTCATGCTCTCTGACACCCATCGGTTCTTCCCCTCTGGGCCTCGGTTGGTTTATCTTTAGAATGGGAATATGACAGACCGATGCCACCTGCCTCCCTCACAGGGCGCCTGGGAAGCAGAGAGGTCCCAAAGGCAAAGGGTCTGTACTGCGGGGGCCGCACGCACGCGGGTCCGGGGCTGGGAGGTGTTTCTGTGTCGTCACCACGCTTGGCCATCAGTTGCACAGGCTTGGCCCAAAGGCTATAAGACCAATGCTGGGAAGGTCCAAATTCCTGCCCCCCCCGTTCCCCAAGAAAGAAAAGCAGCCCCAGATAAAACCTGGGGCAGACGGAACGTTCTTAGGTTTCATTCCCAAGGAGCAAACCTTAGCAGCGCCGCTGAGCACTTCCAATCTCATGGCGCTGGCGTCTGGCCTCCAGTTCAGCCCCTTTTCCCCAGCAGGCTCCCCAGGGTTCCTGCTCCACCAACTGAGGGGTCCGGAGGGGCCAGGGGAGTGGCCCCCCTCCAGACACATTCCAGATAATGCGCTGTGCATTCCAGCTCTGATCCAGGAGCTGAAGGGCAGAGAGGGAAGCTGGTCCAAGCCCGGCTCCACACCTCCACCCCTGGTTCTCGGAGACCCCACGGGCTCTGGACGGCAGCTGCTGTTGCCTTTGGCAGAGAGAGGGTTTTCTCTCTCTCAGAGGAGACACCGGCCTCCTGCTTTGCAGCTCCCCAGGACTGAGGCCAGAGGGCAGGGTGCCGCATGAGCACTTGTGAAACGAGGGAGGGTCCCCTGTAGCTTAGCAGCAGTGGAGCTGCCCAGGGCCGCAACTAGAGGCCCTCCCTGGGTGGAGGACTTAGACGGAGGGCCAGCATCAGGGGACTCGCAAACTGGACACAGCTGCAGCCCGGAGAAGCGGGGCTGGGAGCCGTCTCTCCAGGAACCCCGGAGGGCAGGGAAGAGAGGTGCTGGCAGGGCTGCGGGCTCCCCTCCACCCTTTCCTCCCACTGGCTGGAGGAAAGGCCCACAGGGCCTGGGAACACCCTGAGTGTGTGTGCGTGCGTGACCATGTGTGCGGGGCAGATGGCATCTCACTACTTGAAGTCAAGAGCGGAAGCCCCAGCCATCCCTCCTGGGCCAGCGGAAGGACAGGTGGATGGCAACGGGTCAGCTCTGTCCTCCTCTGAGCCCTGAGGTCAGAGGTCTCTGGAGAGAAAAGTCAGGTTGTGAAAACAGGGGATTCGTGTTTGCTGTGCCCGGCAAGGGGGTCTGGCCATTGTCCCTATTTATTGGAACAGGGTGGGTGCCTCTTCTCCCTTCAGTCAGTGGCCACTGTCCCCTTCTCACAGCGGTAGACGCCTGGCTAGGCTCTCTGGGCCTCAGGGCTGAGTTAGCTTGACACTGGGCCCGGGACCCACCCATCCTCCCCGGGAGCTTTTATCTTGCAAAGAATTCACTTTTTAAAAGTGGGTTTGGGGGTTCAATATCCAGATAGTCAAAGAGCATCCGAACTGAAAATCAACGTAGATCAATGGCTGGAACTGAGCAGAAAGTGGAGAGTCATTTGCAAAATCACCGAGCGTATATGTGGGAAAAGGATATCGAGTATTTTATGTCAGTAAATACTTTGTGATCTGGCTCCGCAAACGATTTCTTCTTATTACACAAAGAATGCAAACGTATCATAGAAAACCCAGAAAATCCAGCAAACAAAAATAAGCGCAAATCCCCACAATCCCAACCAGAGTCCTGTAATTCATGTCTCACCCAGGGAAACCCAGAACATCTCTGAATACCATCTTTCCCGTCACGTACTTGGGACACGTGTAGATATTACAAAATGGGATCACGTTGTGCACACTTGTGTAAATAGGGCTGGTTCATTTCAAATGGCATCCACAGCATCTCCCCATGTTGATGGGACATTCTTGGAATTCCATGGGGTCCCCCCCAAGCCCCAGCGATCCAGCCTCAGGAGGCCATCGTACACCAGGGCCCTCCCCAGTCTAAGGCTGCCCAGACCTTAGTGTCTGGGGGACCTCACCGAGGCCACCTGCCCCTTGGGCTCCCATGGGGGTGAATCCCTGCTGTATGGTCCCCTGAACCCAGCCCTTCTGACCGTGCCAGCCCGGCCAGGTTTGGGAGCACTTCTGGTCTTAGCTGTGTTGGCTGGTGGTCTCTGTACCCCATTTTATGTCTAGTTTCCCTCCATTTCCAACACAGAGCGGAAGCCCAAGTCTCCCTGATGTGCCCAGGGCTCCAGAATCTTGGAAACTCCTCTGCTTGGGTCAAGAGGGTTGGCTTCTCCCAGCCCCACCCGGCATGGCCCTCGGTGCCCCCCAGTGCAGGGCTCCAGCCCCACCAAGACCTATGAAAGGGAGGGGACGGATCCCACGGTCAGAAAGGTCCGAAGGGCCTTGGCCTCCCCAAGCCAAGGAAGTTGAGGAGGGGGAATTGGGGTCCCAAGGATCCGGTGGCTGATGCCTGCTGATGAGGGGGGCTCCCAGGGTTCAGGCTCAGGGTCACCACTCATTTGTGTCTCCACCTACAGCTTATGATCTTTCTCTCCCCCCCGCGTCCTCCCTTCCTCTCCTGCTGCAGGACGCGATGGAGAACAAAGCCATGTACCTGCACGCCACCGTGAGCGACCGGGACTCTGGCTCCATCTTTGAGGAGCCCTTTGATGGCAGGAGCCTGTCCAAGCTGAACCTGTGTGAGGACGGTGAGTGCCTCTGGCTCGGTCTTAGGCGCGAGATCAGCCCTGCCCCCTCCACCGGATCCTGGCATTGCCCCAGGGTGCTGGTGACCGGCCCCGCCCCCCCCCCCCCCCCACTCACACACACAATCCTGCATAGGTTGAAATGCGTGCTTGGAAAGGTCTTTTCTGTGTGTTTTCTCATTCACGCATCTCAACACACCTGTGTGACCGGCAAGTTGAGACACATTTTACAGATGAGCTAGCGGAAACTGAGAAAAGCATTACGCGTCACACAGCTCGTCGGTCATAGAGGGTTCCCCCCGCACTGAGTCTTCTGACTCCTAGGGCAGCCCTTTTGCCTCTCCGCCATCCTCTCCTCTGGGTGAGGCTGGGGTCACGCAAAAGGCAACTGAACCAAGAAGCCCAGACCCTCTCGGGTGACGAACCTCCAACGTACTTCCTAAAGCGTTTGCAAGGAGGGAACGCACCTCTCCAGGTGCTCATCCTGCCCGGGGACTGAGGCCTCAGGTCATGGCACGGGAAGGGGCCCCATCCTAGTGACCCAGACCGCACTGCATCTTTGGGGGCTGGTTATTTGCTAAAACTCTGGAGATTCAACGGAGGCAGTTTCCTCTAGAGGAGCTCAGAGCACCTTGCTAACAGCCAACTCCTGCGCATCCAGCACAGAGCTCGATACTTAGTAGGTGCTTAATAAATGCTTATTGCCTGAATGAATCCATTCCTCTTTGCAGTGAGTATAGGAGATGAGAGCTTCATCCCCACTTCAAAGATGAGTAGAAGGAAACTCGCAGGAGAGTTCTGTAAAAACTTAGGGTCAATGAGATGGAAGCAGGCTGTCTTAGGGTTCTCCAGAAAAGCAGAAGCACGAGGAAGTCTACACACACAAAGAGACTGATTTTGTGAGGAATCGACTCACGTGGTTAGGGAGGCTGAGAAGTCCCACGATCTGCTGTCTATAGAGCGGAGACCCAGGGAAGCTGGTGGTGTAGTTCAGTCCGAGTCAGAAGGCCTGAGAACCAGAGAAGCCAATGGTGTAGATCACAGTCTGAGGGCCAGAGAGGATGAGATGATATGTCCCAGCTCCAACAGTCAGGCAGGAAGCAAAAAGTGAATTCCCCCACCTTTTGTGCTCCTCAGGCCCTCAACTGATTAGATGAGACCCACCCACATCGGAGAGGACAATCTGCTCTACTGATTCCACCAATTTAAAAGCTAATCTCATCTGGAACACCCTCATGGACACCCAGAAATGATGTTTAATCTGATTACCCTATGGCCAACCAAATTGACATATAAAATTAACCATCCCAGATGCCTTGATTTAACCTTTTTCTCAGGCACCATGTTTCACTGTGCTCCACTCTGCCAACTGCCTTTGTCTTGAAATCACTCAAAATTAGAAATGACTCCCCCTCATTCAACCCCATCTTTCCTCCCATGAGGTGCTAAGTGTAGGAAGGGAAGTTGGGTGGCTCAGAAAGGCAGGGATTAGGGATTGTCTCAGGAGGGAGAGGAGACAGGAGATTGGGCTCTTCACCTGCCCTAGTAAACTACCCACCATCAGAGCCCTTCCTCTGAATTCCAGTCGACAACCACATTTTGAGGACCCACAATGGGTCAGGCTATGGGTTAGGTGCCAGAGATGCTCCAGAGAGAAATGAAACCATCCTTGCCCTCCAAGAGCTTCTGATCCCAGTGGGAGGGACTGGCATGGGGGCAATTACTCACCACGTAAAGGAGGTAAAAATATGTGTGATTATTAAAGTCAAGCAGGGCGAAGCCTTTCTGGTAAAGGCCTTAAAGACTGAATACAGGGCTTCCCTGGTGGCGCAGTGGTTGCAAATCCGCCTGCCGATGCGGGGGACACGGGTTCGTGCCCCGGTCCGGGAGGATCCCACGTGCCACGGAGCGGCTGGGCCCGTGAGCCATGGTCGCTGGGCCTGCGCGTCCGGAGCCTGTGCTCCGCAACAGGAGAGGCCACAGCAGTGAGAGGCCCGCGTACCACAAAAAAAAAAAAAAAAGACTGAAAACAATTTTGTAAGAGAAGAGGTAATTGGGGAAAGGTATTACCAGCTGAGTTGCACCAGACAGGCCAGTGTTTCTTTTAAGTTAATGACACCTGGGAAGAAAGGAAGGCCCCCCGCCCCAGGGAGCTGGGTCACTACCAATGCTCAGCTCTTCCCATGTACATCAGCAAAGCCAAGCTGGCTTTCACCTCCTTCATCCACCCTCTCTCCCCACTGGCCCATCAGTAAAGAGGCCTGATTTGGCAAGAAAGAACTGGGGTACAGCTCAGAGGGGTAACTGCAGGACCACCAGGGCCATCCTGGGGTGCCAGTGGGGAAGGGCATGAAGGGGGACCCCAGGGGTGGGGAGAGGCCTGGGGAGTGTCATTGGGCCATGGTTCCCCCTTCTCTTGACCTCATCTTACCTCCCCTTTTCTGAACCTGAGATTTAAAAAAAGGCCATTTGGACCAGGACTGAAAAATAACAGTAACCCCAGCCATGGGGAGATCTGGTTCAGAGGGCAGTTTTAGAACCAGGCCAGCAAGTGTCCCAGGGGTCACCTGAGCCGCAGCACCCCGTGAAGTGTGGACAGCAGAGGTCGGAAGATGTAGGCTGGATGCTGACTCTTCCCTCCCCTGTCCCGCCCCCCACCACCCCGGGGCACGTGACCTGATGGGCACGTCCCCTCTCTGGGCCTCAGTGTCTCCATCTCAGTGCTCCACAGGGGCAGAGGGTATGTCTCTGAGCTCCCATCCAGTCCTAAAATTCTATGCACAGAAACAGACTTGGATGTTGTATTTACTGTGTGGTCCTTTTAAAACCTAAGTTGGAGCAAAGCCCAGCAAAGGCTCCCACGTTGAAGGGAATAAAAACCCAGGCACTGACTGTGGCCAAGGAGCCTCTGACCCTCACAGTGGACCTGCTGGCACGCTCTACCCGACGTACGCTGCCCCCAGACCCTCCAGGCATCCCCCTCACCTCCTTCTGGTCTTTGCTCAAACCTCACCTCTGTGTCAGGGCTTCCTGTCCTCCCCTGCACACCCATTTCCCTGCTTCTCTTTTTCCTTTTTCACCTAGTCCTAGTCTCCTCAACACACTATATCATTTTCTTATTTATCCTGTCTGTCATTTACTCTCTGCTCCTCACGGGAAGAGCATAGGCTGCACCAGGGCAGGCATCTCTGTTTTGTTCATCAGTGTCTCCCAGCCTGGTGCACAGCAGGTGCTCCTAAGTATCAATATTTGTTGAATGACTGAATGAACAAACTAAGGGCTGAGCAAACACAGGGGTCCTTGAAATCTAAAGGTGGCAGAACAAATAATTTCCACATTGTCTGGGTCTCCTCCACACTTCATTCCTGGACGCCAGACATGGGGCCGGGGGTGGAGGGGTGGCCGTGGATACCCCGGAAAGATTGGAGTGTTGAGATGAAATCACCACCTAAAGGCTCCTAGGTTTCTCGTTTGATTTTTTTTCCCCTTCGCTCTCATTTCTAAGAGGAAAATGGTGAGCTCCGACTTGGGGAAATTCAAGCCAGATTTGACCTGTTTCCCCGGCACTTTGCTGCTTTGATCCTCATCTCTGCAGAGTTAACAGGAGAGGGAGGAAGGGGTGGGGCTGGTAGGGGCGGAGGGAGGTTGATGGGAAAGCAGAGGTGGACAGAGGTGGGGACCCTGCCAGCACCCCCACGGCCCCCACCCCCAACCAGGCCTTGAGTAAATGAAAGCAGTGTCGTCTGCTAGGCCTTGCAGGGGCTCCAAGTCCCTCCCAGGAATTTCCCCCTGAAAGCAGGGAGATGGGAGGCGAGGGGGTGCCTCCCCTTGGCCCCGGGAATCTTGGGATCAGGGGGAGCAAAGCTGCAAAACTGCAGCCTAGATATTGAGGTATGACTCAGGTGTTAACGCAGGTGGGACTTTAAAGACAGGGTGTAAACGCGGCGTTATTTACAGGTCCCTCCCCCCTCCCCCCCTCTGCTCTCCCCTCCCGTTGTCTTCTCTTCTCCTCCTACCTGCCCCCCGTCCTTTCCCTTCTGTTCACACACCAGGTGAGAAGGAAGCTGAGGGGCTAGTAGGCGCCCGCCATGACAGGCCACGTTGCCCCTCTCCCGCATGGTGCCGCCCACATCCTTCCAGGCTCTCTCCCTCGCACCCCTGCTCCCTGGTGACACCTTTGGGACCTCTCCATCCCCTGCACCCCTTGGCGGGCCACCTCTCAGGACCCCGCCACCTCCTTCCTGTGTCTGAGCCCCTCTGTGGATTGGAAGACGCCCAGGCGGGGCCCTCCTCACCTCCCGGTCTCCAGCAGGGCAGAGCATGGGCTCCACCTGTGTGGCTGGAATTTGCAGGTGGGCTCAAGGCAGAACGCGACCTCCAAGGCCTTCCAGCCAAGCCCCCGCCGACCTCAGGGCCCACCAACACCTCCCTTGGAGCAGAAACCCAAAGAGGGGCTGTCTGGGCCTCCGACCCCTCCTCACCCCCCTCCTCTGTGCCCCCTCCCCCTCCCCTCCCTGGTCCTGCCTTTCTCTTCCCGCCTGGACAGCTGAAGCCTCTCCAGTCTGGCGCCCAGAGGCGGAGGGCTGGGCGTGGGTGGTGTTCCACGGCCCTCTCCAAGGGCCAGAGAGAGGTGTTAGTGTCAGAAAAATATTGCAGTCACGCTCACCCCGTGGCCTCGGGCCCTCCACCGCGCTCCCAGCATCATCCATCGGCCGCAGATGGGAGGCTTGCAGAGGTAATGAGTTACACATGCTCCTGGCCGCGCCCAACGCCTGCAAGCCAGGCCGCTTGCTGAGTTTAGGGCCTGAGCTCCCCATTCCTGCGTCCCTGCCCCATAAAATTAAATTATTCTCCTAAGGGAGTCCCCACATCCACTTTCTCATCCATCAGATCTCCCTGGTTCCTCTGGCGTAGCTGAGGGCTGCCGGGCAGCTGCCCAAGGGTGGGAGTGGATTTCCTGGGCGGGTCTGGCTGGGGCCTCACAGAGGGCCCGGCCCTCTACAGGTTGCAGAATCCGGCACTGGAGCAGGAGACTAGCAGAGATGTTAACTCATGCGGTGCCGTGGTGCACTCAGCTCCCCCAGCTCACTGGGGGCTGGTGGCCAGGAAGGATCCTGGATCTCTTGGGCCCCAGGGACTGTCCCTCCACAAGAGGGGGGACAGCCCAGGGAGGTACCAAGATGTTGAACTTTGGCAGGTCTGGGCTCGCGCGGGTCCATTCCCACCCGCTGCCACTTGCCGCTCTCTGCCTTGTGGGGAGCCGCCCTGGCAGGACGGGGAGGATGGAAGATGGGAGGTTGTGTGTTTATCCCCAGCTCCTGCCCTATGGGGTCACCTTGGGCCACTGTGTCCTTCCACCCGAGGTCACAACGCCTTGTAAGCCACCCTCTCCACTCGGGCTTTCTCCTTCTAGGCTCCAGTAACTGCATATATTCCCTTTATTAAATTCTATGACATTTCCTAATTTAAGTGGGCCGTCTGTTTCACTGGGACCCTGACCCTCTCATCCTCAGTGTTCCCATCTGCAAAATGGGAATAATGTTATTCAACTCACAGGACCCGTGGGGGAATCACGTGATATAACCCGAGTAGAGCACCTTGGACACCGTGCACCCTCGATACACACTTATTTCACCTCCCTGCCCTTCGGGGAGTCCCCTGCACATGTTGGGGAAATGAAGAAGGACAGGGGGTGACAGGGAGGTCAGGGACAGCTGCTGCCACCCAGGGTCTCCCAGGAAGCACCCACGCCACTTCTCAGAGACCCCTGGCCTGGACAGTGTTTTTTTCTGTTGTTTTTTAAAAAATTTATTATTTAATTAATTAATTTTTGGCTGCATTGGGTCTTCGTTGCCGCGTGCGGGCTTTCTCTAGTTGCGGCGAGCGGGGGCTACTCTTCGTTGCGGTGCGCGGGCTTCTCATTGCGGTGGCTTCTCTTGTTGCGGAGCACGGGCTCCAGGCACACGGGCTTCAGTAGTTGTGGCACGCGGGCTCTAGAGCGCAGTCTCAGTACTTGTGGCGCACGGGCTTAGTTGCTCCACAGCATGTGGGATCTTCCCGGACCAGGGCTCGAACCCGTGTCCCCTGCCTTGGCAGGTGGATTCCTAACCACTGTGCCACCAGGGAAGCCCCTGGACAGTGTTTTAAGGCTGGTTCCTCCTTCTGCTAAACAAGGCAGAGTTTTTGTTAGTGGGCTTCCTCGTGAAGACTAGATACTAGAGGAAACCCAGCAAGTTCTTTTAGTCCTAATCCCCAAAGAGTACAATAGGATCTGTAAGACATATTCTGGGTCCCGAGGGCACCTGGCTCGGTGGCAGGTGTGAGTCTGTCCACCCCCCTACCCCCATCAGAGACAGTAGGTCCCTGAGGTTGGCTACCAGAAGAGTCGAGGGGTGCATTTCATTGTTCCTGGTGGAGGATGGCATTTGGTGCAGACTACACACAGCCTCACTCACCCCAGGCACCTGAGTCCACACAAGGAACTGGGACCTCCTTCATCCAAAGAGGACAGGGTTTTACGGTGTTGCTGGTGAGTACGGAAATAAAAGGTCTTGGTTCCTGCCCTCAAGGGGCTTAAAGTCCCCAGAAGACACAGACCCCGCATTATAATGTGATTCATTTTCAAATGGAAGTGCAGTTTAGAGGGGAGAGTTCTGCAGTCGGCCTTGGGAAGGAAGGAAGTTCTCCCGCAAAGTCAGGAGCATGGAGGCGTGTCCTTCCCTTCCCGGCCATGCTCCACTCTGTGGGTGCAGTGCAGTTGCAGAGTTAGGTGTAACCAGGGTCAGAGTTCTGGCCAGTGAGTGAGAGGAAGCCAGAGAGGGACGAGAGAGGGGAGGCTGTGGGAGAGAGTGGGTAACGTAAATCATGGAATGCAAGTCGGACAAGAAGGGAAGGCTGGATGGGAGACGGGAAGGGTGGTGGAAAGACGGTGGGGTCCGTGGTTAGTAGGTCCTGGTGAGGTCAGGGAATGCCGAGTTGGCGTTCTGGACGGAGGGCACCAGGAAAACCTGAGAGGTAGCTCTCACCTGGGACGTGTGAAATTGGGATTAAGAAAGGGCCTTGATTATTGGTAGAGCCAATCAAAATGTCATGTGAGCCACGTGTGCAATTTTAAACTTTCTAGTAGCCACACAAAAAGGTAGAGACACAGATGAACCGAATTTAAATACAGGAATAGATATGATTTAATCCAGTATATCAAAAATAGTATCAATTCGGTACGTAATCACTGTAAAAGTGATGGAGATATTTATACATTTTTACTCGGGCTGAGCCTTCAAAATCCAGTGTGTATTTTGCATCCCGAGCCCGTCTCATTTTTGCCCACATTTCGAGTGCATCAGGGAGGATGTGCCATTAGGAGAGGGAAGATAAGGAAGAGTCAGAACTGGAGATTGAGAGTGAGCGCAGAGATGGGGAGGGGAGCAGGTAGGTGTCCCTTAGCAACAAGGAGAAGTGTACAGTGCCACCAGGGAAGCCCCTGGACAGTGTTTTAAGGCTGGTTCCTCCTTCTGCTAAACAAGGCAGAGTTTTTGTTAGTGGGCTTCCTCGTGAAGACTAGATACTAGAGGAAACCCAGCAAGTTCTTTTAGTCCTAATCCCCAAAGAGTACAATAGGATCTGTAAGACATATTCTGGGTCCCGAGGGCACCTGGCTCGGTGGCAGGTGTGAGTCTGTCCACCCCCCTACCCCCATCAGAGACAGTAGGTCCCTGAGGTTGGCTACCAGAAGAGTCGAGGGGTGCATTTCATTGTTCCTGGTGGAGGATGGCATTTGGTGCAGACTACACACAGCCTCACTCACCCCAGGCACCTGAGTCCACACAAGGAACTGGGACCTCCTTCATCCAAAGAGGACAGGGTTTTACGGTGTTGCTGGTGAGTACGGAAATAAAAGGTCTTGGTTCCTGCCCTCAAGGGGCTTAAAGTCCCCAGAAGACACAGACCCCGCATTATAATGTGATTCATTTTCAAATGGAAGTGCAGTTTAGAGGGGAGAGTTCTGCAGTCGGCCTTGGGAAGGAAGGAAGTTCTCCCGCAAAGTCAGGAGCATGGAGGCGTGTCCTTCCCTTCCCGGCCATGCTCCACTCTGTGGGTGCAGTGCAGTTGCAGAGTTAGGTGTAACCAGGGTCAGAGTTCTGGCCAGTGAGTGAGAGGAAGCCAGAGAGGGACGAGAGAGGGGAGGCTGTGGGAGAGAGTGGGTAACGTAAATCATGGAATGCAAGTCGGACAAGAAGGGAAGGCTGGATGGGAGACGGGAAGGGTGGTGGAAAGACGGTGGGGTCCGTGGTTAGTAGGTCCTGGTGAGGTCAGGGAATGCCGAGTTGGCGTTCTGGACGGAGGGCACCAGGAAAACCTGAGAGGTAGCTCTCACCTGGGACGTGTGAAATTGGGATTAAGAAAGGGCCTTGATTATTGGTAGAGCCAATCAAAATGTCATGTGAGCCACGTGTGCAATTTTAAACTTTCTAGTAGCCACACAAAAAGGTAGAGACACAGATGAACCGAATTTAAATACAGGAATAGATATGATTTAATCCAGTATATCAAAAATAGTATCAATTCGGTACGTAATCACTGTAAAAGTGATGGAGATATTTATACATTTTTACTCGGGCTGAGCCTTCAAAATCCAGTGTGTATTTTGCATCCCGAGCCCGTCTCATTTTTGCCCACATTTCGAGTGCATCAGGGAGGATGTGCCATTAGGAGAGGGAAGATAAGGAAGAGTCAGAACTGGAGATTGAGAGTGAGCGCAGAGATGGGGAGGGGAGCAGGTGTCCCTTAGCAACAAGGAGAAGTGTACAGTCGTGTGATGTGAGAGCTGGGATTTTTATGGAGAAGAGAGAGAAGGTTCTGGAAGTAACGAGGAGCAAAGAAAACCACCTACCGCACCCTTAGGTCAGTTGCATGAATGTGGGAGAGAGAAATCCATACTTGAGAAGACAAGGGAAGCAGGGTCCAGTTAGAAGAAGAAAGAAAAGGAAATGTTCGAGCAGAGGTTGGGGAAATCAGGGTTTTTTGGATCACTGGCTGGGACGTCTTGGGCCACAGTGGGAAGGTTTCAGCAGATGGGGAGGGAGATGTCAAAGGAGAAGAAACAAGGCTATCTGGGGATTATGGTGGGTGATGGGGAGCCCTGGGGCTTCTGTGGGGCTGATAGAAGTCAGGATCGAGGACTCAGTGAGGTTGGGGTGCTGGTCTCAGGGCAGAACTGCTGGCAAGGCTGAGTGTTGGTGATAGGGGTCTTGCCAGGAGCACACAGCCCTAGGGCACCAGCTCCCCCTTCCCAACTGTGGTGTGTGAGCCAGGGGAGGGGGGCCTTGTCCTGGAGCGCCAGGAGCTCTGGAGATCATTTTGGCTCTTGTGGAGGCTGGGAGATCGGGGGAGGCCAAGGGAGGTGGTGGGAAGGGGACAGGGGTCCTGTAGCAGTGATGATACGACGTGATACATACAAGCGATCATGATACAACGGTTCCCCTTGATGGAGCACCAGGCTGTGCTCAGGGCTTCAATACATTGTCTCCAAAGCACAGGGAGCTCAGCTTGGTGCTGACCTAGATGGGGGGGATGGTAGGGGGCAGGGATGGGGAGGGAGGTCCAAGAGGGAGGGGCTATATGTATACATACAGCTGATTCACTTCCTGGTACAGCAGAAGAAGCTAACACAACATTGTAAAGCAATGATACTCCAATAAAAAAAATAATTAAGGTAAATTTAAAAAACACCTCAGGACATATTATTATTCCCAGTTTGTCGATGAGAAGGTAACATCTTAGGTGATGCAAATTGCCCAAGGTCACCCATGTAGTCGGAGGCAGAGCCTGGAATCAAATCCACATCTGCCTGGTCCTTAAGCCCCGCCCCTCAGCGTAGCTCACCCTGTTCACTGCGGTTCCAGGACTCGGAGACCCTGCACTTTCAAGAGCTAGGCTGCTGGTGGTGAGGGGCTGAGAGTGGATTCTTGGAGTTTCAGGCTTCAGAGGTGGAGACGTCCTGGGCGATGACAAAGCTAGGATGGGGCCGTGGGAATAAATGGCTCTGTTGCAGGAGAGAGATGGAATGAAATTATTGTAAGAGGAAATAGATATAAACCCAAATAGGTTTGGACAAGAGCACAAAGACAGGGTCTTAAATGGCTTCAGAGGGAAGCCTGGGACACTATCCTCTACAGACATTAGGTCAGAGAAATGCCCCTCTCTCCCCAGCATCCTCCCCCTACACCCACCATCTCCTGGGGCTTCTGGGCTGGAGTCTAAACTGCATATGCAGAGTTCAGCAGTAGGTTTCGGAAGATATAAACACGGCCATGAAGAGGGAGTCCAGCAGGGTAGGGCTGGCCGGGACCCTGCCCTGCAGACGCAGATGCTGGGCCCGGCAAGTCCTATCTGGGCATCTTGGTTCTCTGGTCCCACTCTGACCTCAGTATATTATGTAGGAATTCCTTTCTTCCCTCTGGAGCTATGATGATCTCCCGACCCTGACCTAAGGGCATCTATTAAAATGTAAATGTGACATCTTAAGTATTCTAAGCATTTCCAGTGTGTCCAGGGGGAGCTGCCTTTCACATGTAGGTTTATGGGGATTGGGGGCGGGGGTCGTCCCTGGATGCTGACAGACTGAAGGTGAGAAGGGCACTGTCTTGCCAGTGGGTGGAAGTAAGAAAAGCCTGCCTACCTCGGGACGCCCAGGGCAGCCCCAGGACCCTCAGCTTGTTGGGTGTGACCTTTCCCTGCCCTCTGAGAAAGGCCCTCCTGGTAAAGTGTTCTCTTTGTGACCAGGAATATAAAAATAGTTGTTCCAGCTACTCTATTTCTAGGTAAGTTTTCAAAGCCCCAAAGTTTTTTGTATCTAGTTTAGGTCCTACGTTCTAGGAGATGATGAACCTCTCTCGGAGGGGCAAAACTCCATCACCAAAGGAAACAGCGCAACTCCTGGATACAAAGGTGAATTGAGTGGTGGAGAGGAGGATGTTTCCTATCCCAAGGCTCCGAGATGTCAAAGCATCAAATACAGAAACTAGAATACATGGTTATTACAAAAGCCTAAACAATGGCTTGGAAGGCCCAGTAAATTTGTGTTCAGTTTATTAGTCTCACTTATCTACAAACAGCCAACTGATGTTAACTGAGGATCTGCTATATGCCAGGACCTGTGGGATCCGGAAATGAATCACGGACCCTGTTCTCTGGGAGCTGACCCTCGACAAATGTGTATTTTTATTCATTGATTGATGGGTGCAATTCCGTTCTCATTATTAACTATCCCATTATTGGCCATGATTTCCTAATGAAGCTCTACACCTGACAACTGTTGGTTCTAGGCCTTAGCAGGTGACAGAGGTTCAGTGGGTCTGAGGACCATCATCTTTGCTCAGATCTGCTGAACTCCCACCTGTGGCCCAGCCTGCACTGCTTCCTGTGCAGAGGCCAGAGCTGGAGGCTTCTGAGCCTGGAGGCTTCAGGGACAGTCCCAGCTCCCTCCGGTACAGGTGGCATGGGCTGAGACTTTAGCCTTCCTGTCTTCAAAACCAAACAGCCAGGTGGCCCTTGCAACTCAGTTGGTGGTGGGATTTGGGGGAGTGAGACGGGAGTGTGGCGCAGGGTATTAAACCTATCCATTCCTGCCCCGAGCATAAACCAATTCATCAAACCAAGGTGGACCAGGGCATGGGCCGGAGGTTGCTCTAGAAGCCTGGAATGAGTAATGATTTAAACATGGAAATAGCTGAGCCCTGGCCTCCACATTGCTAACACATCATCAGATGATTTATTTCCTCTGACAAGGCGCCAGGAAAGGAACTGGGAATCTTTCTGAAAGGGATCCAGAGCCACTCTATCGGAGGAGGGTCTTTGGCCCCTATTTAGGCCAAACCCTGAGCCCACTGTTGTTTTGAATCTCTCTGCACTGAGACAGAATTTCTTCCAATCCATGCACTGCCCATGCTGGGTAAGAGTATGGGCATCTTCCCCCAGCCCCAGGACCTGCTTCTTCTTTCTGGGACTCCCTGGCCTCTCCCCTCCTCCTGGGTTGCAGTGACCAGCCAGCTCACCTTGACTGCCCTCTGTCCCCTCCCACCTGGCTTTCTCTCTTCATCCCTCAGCTCCAGCTCCAGCAAAATTATATGCACACCATCCAGAGTCCCTTCCCACTGCTGATAAATAAGCACACAAGCCCCTGATTGTTCTCAAGAATTTTTATGCAGAGTAACTTGAGAAATAGATAGGGACAGAAAAAATAACAAGTACTGCAGGGAAGTTACAAAATATCTCTAGAAGTACTTGGAGAAACCGTCCTAGGTCATCGTAACATCGAAATTGAGTTAGCTCCACCATCCCTCCCTCTCCTTTGCTTAGAAATGGGATCCCATCGGATCAGGCAGAGGACTGTAGTCTCCTTTGTCTGGCGCCCTCACTGGGCTGTCTGCCTTGAAGACTCAGGTGTGTGGTCCAACAGGGCAGAGGTGGTCGGTGCTCACCCCACCCCGGCTGGTGGTTTGGGACCCTCCTCGACTCAGGTCAGATGAAACTGCTCTGTAATGCCCCTGCCTCACACCCTCCTCTTCCCTTTATTGAGGAAAAGTAAACAGAGGTCTCCATGAAAGCCAGAAAGTGGTGGCAGCTTCAAAGACAGAGGTTATTTGGGGCTGCCGATTACAATGAACAATGTGAGTGATGAGTAACCAGAGCTAGGATGATGAAGTCAACCTTGGGAGGGTTTAACAAGATCCTTGGATGGTATGGGCGCCAAGGTCCCTCCCAGCCATAAAACCTTATCTCCACCTGCCGTGTATGAGCTATGGGACCAAAGAGAACAGCGACAAGAACAGAAAAACGGCTGAGTGTTTGTTGTTGGTAAAACTCAGTTGAATCACTTCATCCTGTTTTATTTTTATTCATTTATTTTTATTTGGTTTTCATGTTGTTTAGCCCCAGGTTCTTTGGAAAGAAGTTAAATACCCACTTTTATCAGATGCAATTTGTGAAGTATTTTTTCAAATGGAAGGAAAATAATTTCAAACAGATAACTCCCCAAATGCCTTAAAATTATGGTTAAGAAACTGAAAAATCAGTTTTGCAAAGAAAGGCTAAATTGATGCAAGGGCTAACTCAGAATGCTTTCTCATGTCTCCCAGCCAATATGTGACAGAGGCAGGCTTTGCGTCTGTCTGCACAGAGCCCCAAAGCTATGCTTGTCCCCCAGTGAGAGTGTCAGGGACCCTCACCTGCCTAATATAGTACAGGGAAACGAAGACCCAGAGGTTCTGATGCCCCCACTAACATTGGGGGACCATCTCACGACTCATCCTCAGCTCAGCTGTCTGGGACCAAGTGGTTTTCAGATAAACTTTCCTTTTCTGTTCTTTAACCCTTGCTCCCAAGCACTTCACCACCCTCAGTAAGCAGTATTTTAGCAAAAGCTCTTTAGGGGGTACTCTTGTTCCCATGATTAAAAGGAACCCGTCACAATTTTAACCTCTGGGAATAATACAATACTTTGAGGCAAGCTCCTTTTGTGTGTGTCCTATTAAAGAGAAATCAAAGTTCAAAAGAAATTAAACGAAGCTCTGATAATAGAAAGACTTTAATTGATTTTCCAAAAATGTGTCTTGACATTGTTTTGATATGACAAATGCCTTACTCCAGAACTGGGTACCGCGATGCCATAGATGCATGATTTCATCATTGAATGAGAACAAGATTGTCCAGGGTTGTGGCTTAGGCCTCTGGATGGCATCATCAGCCCCACACGTGATGCTGCTGCTTAGCTAGGATTAAGTGCCAATTCAGTTCCAACGAATTGCTCCCACAGTTCACCTGTGTGGGCACTAAGTGGCTATTCCAAGTCATGGGTGAATAAGGAAAGCCAAGATTTTGTTTATTTTTTCAGACCAAAATTTTGCTCAAAAATTTGTTTTTCAGCCAACGAAAATGTGTCAACTATTTGCATACAACAGCTGTAAGAACCAGTCTTTGCACCAAAAATAAATGACTTACACATGTCTTTTGTTCTTTTTGTAAATTTATTTATTTATTTGATTTTTGGCTGCGTTGGGTTTTTGTTGCTGCGCGCGGGCTTTCTCTAGTTGTGACGAGCGGGGGCTGCTCTTTGTTATGGTGTGAGGCTTCTCACTGCGGTGGCTTCTCTTGTTGCGGAGCATGGGCTCTAGGTGCGCGGGCTTCAGTAGTTGTGGCATGTGGACTCAGTAGTTGTGGCACCCGGGCTTAGTTGCTCCGCGACATGTGGGATCCTCCTGGACCAGGGCTCGAGCCCGTGTCCCCTGCATTGGCAGGTGGATTCTTAACCACTTTGCCACCAGGGAAGTCCCACATACCTTTGTTCTTGCAAAGAACCTTATTGCAGTTCTGCTGTGTGCTGGTTGATGGGTAGGGAAATGGGTGAGTCTCAGAGGACCTTTAGACAAGCAGGGCAGGGAGAGATGGAAATTGACAATTGTGAATAATGAGGTTAGTATCAGAGATGCGGGCAAGGTTCTGACGTGGTTATTTCAGTGGCACTTAATCCTTAACATTTTACCTTCTAGATTATTCTTAATCTTGAACATCTAAAAAGTTTGGTTTTGCTTCTCTATAAGTGAATTCTTCTATGGAGAGCATCAACTTTTTCTCCACAACTTGCATTGAACTGTGATTTAATTACTTTTACTAAAGTCAATGATTCTCAGAATGTGACTATATACGACAGTGGTATTTAAGGTGACATATGGGTGTGAATTTGTTATTTTAATAATTAGATATTTATTTTAAAGGAATAAGTACCATTTATTTATTTCATTAATAATAATGGAATAGGAAGATACTGATTTTCCACTTATGAGTATGATATAAAATTTCCTCCTTACATAAACTTAAGTTTAAAAAAAAAGTGGCGTGAGAAAGAAAATAATAGCCCAGGGATACTCAGCTACGGGAAAATTGTGCAGCTACATGTAGATGGGTGTTTAGAGGAGGGGAAACCACCCATCAGACTGCTTCTAGCCATTCATCACCAAGCCCGGCTCCACACAACATCTCCCAGCCTGGCCTTTGGAACGCAGTCTGTAAGTCACTTTGTACTTATTTTTCAGTTCCTATTTGCCCTTTTAGAGTCACTGTCCTCTCCAAGCCTCTTGAGCCTCCTTCTCTTGGCTTCCTGATCGTCTGAGTAGTCACCCGCCTTTCTGGAGGGCACTGCAAGATGAAAACCCTTTCCCCTTGATTCTCCCAGATCTTGGAAGAGTTTTTGTTTTGTTTTTTTGGTGCCATTCTCTCCCTCGATCTGGTTTTGTGTGTGACCATGTCTGCAAGCAACGACTATGTTTTTTTTGTTTGTTTGTTTTGTTTTTTTTTTTTTTTGTGGTGCGCGGGCCTCCCTCTGCTGTGGCCTCTCC
>NC_041222.1:97914206-97917133 GCF_002837175.3 Physeter macrocephalus | reverse complement strand
GTGGTATGCGGGCCTTCCTCTGTTGTGGCCTCTCCCGTTGCGGAGCACAGGCTCCGGACGCGCAGGCTCAGCGGCCACGGCTCACGGGCCCAGCCGCTCCGCGGCACGTGGGATCCTCCCAGACCGGGGCGCGAACCCGGTTCCCCTGCATCGGCAGGCGGACGCGCAACCACTGCGCCGCCAGGGAAGCCCTCGCAACGACTATGTTTAATAACTAACAGCTTGGTCTGGTACTTTCCTCAGAACAGTTCTCACACAGAGGAAGAAAGTTTTCTTCTTCAAGTCACCGTTTGCAAATTTCTAATAGCTATAAATCAGACGATAAAGCTGGAGAGAAAGATAATGGATTTCAGCCCATCTACAAAAGCCTGTCCTTCAAAGCCCTGCTGAGGTGCTGCCTCTTCAAGGCAGACCCTGAGATGACCTGCAACACAGAAGGACTCACTGCCTCTGCAGTGCCATGCTTTGCTTGTGCCATATCGCCCCTCTACACCTGCTTCATTCACACCTGTGTGATAGTTGTCAGTTTCTATGTCTTCTTCCCCTCGGGTGTGAGCATCTGAAAGGCAGTGATTGCATCTTCATCTCTCATTCAACAGATATTTTCTGAGTGCCTGCTGTGTGCCAGGCGCTGGTTTAGGAACTGGAAAGTCGGACGTGAATGACACTGACAAAATCTCTCCCTCACGCAGCTTGTTATCTTTGTATTTCCCAATGTCTACCATAGTGTATTAGTTATCTACTGCTGCGTAACAAATGACCCCCAACCTTAGCAGCTTAAAACAACAAAATTTGTTATCTCACTCCGTTTCTGAGGAAGCCATGGGTGTGCAAGGAAATCCAAGATTTTGTTTATTTTTTCAGATCCAAAATTCTGCTCAGAAAATATGTATATACATATAGTCCAACCTGGCAGAAATCTGGGAGCAGCTTAGCTGCGTTGTTCTGGCTCAGGGTCTCTCATGAGACTGCTCTCAAGATCTCAGCCAGGGTGTAGTCATCTGAAGGCTTGATTTGGCTGGAGGACCTGCTTCCAGACTCACTCACGTGGCTGTTGGCTGAAGGCCTCTGTTCCTTACCATGTAGACTCTCCATAGTGTATTCATGACATAGTGGCTGGCTTCCCACCAAATGAATATTTCAAGAGAGAGAAAGAGTAAGCAAGAAGGAAGCTGCAGTGTCTTTTGTCTCATCTCAGAAGTAACCCACCATCACTTCTGCCATATTCTACTGGTCACACAAGCCAATCCTGGTACAATGCAGAAGGAGACTATACAAGGGGATGGGATCATCTGGGGCCATCTTGAAGGCTGGCTACCACAGTAGGGCTACCACAGTAGGACAGTGAGTGTTCAATAAAAGTCGGTTAGCGTTTTTACCCCAACAATCCATAAGTCAAAACCTTTCCTGAGACTTCCCTGGTGGTCCAGTGGTTAAGAATCTGCCCTCCACTGCAGGGCACGTGGGTTCAATCCCTGGTTGGGGAACTAAGATCCCACATGTCTCGGGGCAACTGAGCCCGTGCGCTCTAGAGCCCACACCACAACTAGAGAGGAGCCTGAGTGATGCAACAAAGATCCCTCAACTAAGACACAATGCAGCCAAATAAATAAATAAATATTTTTTTTAAAAAACCTTTACTTTTTTTTAAATAGACTAACTTTTAGAGCAGTTTTAGGTTTACAACAAAATTAAGTGGAAATTACAGAGAGTTTCCATGTACCCCCTGCCCCACACGTGCACAGCTTCCCTTATAATCAACGTCCCCGACCAGGGAGGTGCATTTGTTACAACTGATGAACCTACACTGATATGTCATTATCGTGCAAAGTCCATAGTTTACGTTAGGGTTCACTCTTGGTATTGAGCATTGTATGGGCTTAGACAAATGTATAATGACATGTATCCACCATTACAGTATCATACAGAGGAGTTTTACTGCCCTGGAAGTCTGTGCTCCACCTGTTCATCCCTCCCCACTCCCAACCCCTGGCAACCACTGATCTTATTACTGTCCCCGTAGTTTTGCTTTTCCCAGAATGTCATAAATCTGGAATCATACAGTAAGTAGCTTTTTCAGATTGGTGTCTTTTACTTACTAATCGGCACTTAAGCTTCCTCCATGTCTTTTCATGGCTTGATGGCTCATTTATTTTACTTTTTTAAAAAAATAAATGAGGGCTGCCCTGGTGGCGCAGTGGTTGAGAGTCCACCTGCCGATGCAGGAGACACGGGTTCGTGCCCCGGTCCGGGAAGATCCCACATGCCGCAGAGCAGCTGGTCCCGTGAGCCATGGCCGCTGAGCCTGCACGTCCGGAGCCTGTGCTCCGCAACGGGAGAGGCCACAGTGAGAGGCCCACGTACCACAAAAATAAAAAAAAATTAAAAAAAAATAAATGAGCATACTGTTTTTACTGATTGCATTGTTTTGGAGTGTTTTCAATCTTCCACCAAGCTTAAATAATTTGAATGGTCTACTCAGCTAACATGCTGCTGCTATGTCATATTAAAAAGTCAATAAATGTGTTTTGGGCAGATTTAGTAACTTGTCTTTCCCCTAAATTGTCTTCTTTCCCTTACAATCATATTCTCTAGCCATCTTGCCAGAAACACTCAATGACGTTCTGCTTGTGGAACGGAATTTCACCGAATGTTTCTGGAAAATCTCTATCTGAACCCCTTTTTATGTTCTATCTAGAATGGATTTTGTGTAATGCGCAAGGTAATTGAGTCTCGCTAAAATGACTGAGCTCTCTCAGAGGAAGGTCTATGTTGTGTGTGTAAGTTGATGAAGGGACCTGTCACCAGGGGTGCTTGCTATTAGACAGAAGCCTCAGGTAGAGGAGAAGGGAACTACTCTTTTTTTTTTTTTTTTTTTTTTTTTGTGGTACGCGGGCCTTCCTCTGTTGTGGCCTCTCCCGTCGCGG
>NC_041222.1:97905233-97913933 GCF_002837175.3 Physeter macrocephalus | reverse complement strand
CTCCGGACGCGCAGGCCCAGCGGCCATGGCCCACGGGCCCAGCCGCTCCGCGGCACGTGGGATCCTCCCAGACCGGGGAGCGAACCCGGTTCCCCTGCATCGGCAGGCGGACGCGCAACCACTGCGCCACCAGGGAGGCCCGGAACTACTCTTTTTTGATGGGGAAAAAATAGAACTATATCATAGCAGTTCGCCCCACTCTTACAATGAGCTGGCGATACATGTGCAAAGCAACAGGGCAAGATGCAAGTTAGCGGTCTTCTTGGCTGTGTGATTTTCCTCCCCCATTCTGCCAAATATTGAAAGTTAGTACAGACTTGACAATAAAGGGATGATGTTCTAATTAGTGGGAGTAAAGGAAAAGTAGCCCTTGCTCTTGTGACTGATTGGTTTAGAAAAATGTTTTCATTCCTAGAGGAAGGAAGGGGTCCTGATTGCTTTGTTTTCCTCCCCAAGGTGAAAAATTTCAAACTGAATGACAATTACCACTAATCTAGCACTTTATAAATCGTAAGTAGCCTCACTAGTCAATCCGTGAATGTGTGTCGTTTGCACTTAATCCTTTACTGTATTAATGTTCAGCTTACTAAACAGACTGCCTCAAGCTCAGGCAACGTATTAATATAATGTCTTGTTGTGCCTCCATAAAAAAATTACGTGCAAAAAGTTATATCAACATCTTTGTGAGAGAACGATTTCTTTTTGTAATGAGCAAGAAATAGAACATTTCAGTGAAACTGGAACAGTTAACAGCATATGGTTGAACTTAATTAAACCTTCAAGGGAAATAAGAAGAGGGTCAAACAAAGGCAACAAATGAAGAAGGCCAAGATGGACTGGGGATAAACATAAGGACAATAGCATTTCAGCCTGTGTATCTTCTGACCCCTCCCAGTAGCTAGGTTGCCATCATTCTCATCATTATGTCAAGAAAAGCAGGGATGAGGAGAGCTGGAACAACCATCGCAATAAAGATACTAATATTTGTATAATACACTATGCTATGCCTACCGCTTTAACTCTCGAGGGAAAAAAACTTTTCTCTAAGAGTTGCAACCTGCCAGCCAGCGGCTCTCACGAGAAAAAAAAAAGACAAAATGCTACAAGAAGCTTGTGTATTTAGGAGCAAAACAGGTTATAGACCCTACTGTGTGGAAAGAGTTAGAAAATTCTGGAAAAGAAGATTTAGGGTGAGTTAGAAAGATGTGCAAGTCTTTGTGGAAAATCAGGTTAAGTCTAGAAAATTTGCTAACATTTAAGTGTTGATGAGAATGGTAACTGAATTTGTATTTCTCGACCACTTGTTCCAAATCGTACCCGATGTTTTACGGAAATATTATGTAATAGTCCTACTTAGCTGTTTTAACAACAGCATTTTCAATAAAATGGAGTAAATGCATGGGAAAATGTTCCTCACTGAACAATACCTCTGGAGAGCCAGGGCACCAGCGTGGTCACCGTCATTTCCCTTGTGGTCACCAAACCTCCTGAAGTCTGTGCAGGTGGCAGTGTTACCTGAGAGGTGATAAGGAGCCCCCAAAGCACATCAAATGTCTTCTGACTCTCAACTATTTCAACATCTGCTGTCAGCCTTTTCCGGTTCCCACCCATGTCTTCCATGCGCAATGTTCTCCAGTTGGCAATACTCTCCCTTGCAGGGGGTGGAGAATGAGAATAATAGGGACATGCGTACTTTGAAAAAAAAAATGCCCTCCATAGATTCTTTTTTTTAAAAAAATAATTAATTAATTAATTTTTTGGCTGCGTTGGGTATTCATTGCTGTGCATGGGCTTTCTCTGGTTGCGGCGAGCGGGGGCTACTCTTCGTTGCGGCACGCGGGCTTCTCATTGCGGTGGCTTCTCTTGCTGTGGAGCACGGGCTCTAGGCTCGTGCGGGCTCAGTAGTTGTGGCTCACGGGCTCTAGAGCGCAGGCTCAGTAGTTGTGGTGCACGGACTTCGTTGCTCCGTGGCATGGGGGATCTTCCCGGACCAGGGCTGGAACCCGTGTCCCCTGCATTGGCAGGCAGATTCTTAACCACTGCGCCACCAGAGAAGTCCCCCCCCCCATAGATTCTTACCTGCCGTGCTGGGGGTCAGGGTGGGATGGCATCCCTTCCTCTCCATTGTCAGCTGACAGAGCAGGTGGAGGTTGGTGAGCTTGCTGGCCTCTGCACCGGCCATCTGAAGGCTGCCTCGAAGGAGAAGTGCAGTGGAAAGAGGATAGAGAGTCAGGGCACCTGGGTCCTCACCCGGGGTTTGTCATTAACATTTGATGTCCTTCATCTGTAAACAGAAGGGGTTGTACTAGACAATCTGTAAGTTCCATTAGAACTCTGATATTTTGCTGTTCCATTTTGGCCAGAACCTGGTGAGCCTTGTGTAGTTTCACAGGATGAAGTTAGGTACTATGTTTTCCTGTAAATCTTAACCCGAGGTTGTAAACTGGTGGTTGGATCCGGCATGTAAATGTGTTTTGTTTTGTTTACGCTCCCTAGTGGGTTTTGGTTTTGTTTTTGTTTTTTTGCTCTAATTAGTTGTCAACACTTAAAAAAAAGGGAGATTTCTCCAAATCACTTCTGACTTGTCTTGAAGCCAGAAGTGGTTTGGAGAAGTGATTTTTGGATCTGCCAGCGCCTGGCCCTTCTTCCTGCATGGCAACCTCTTCCGGACCGGGCATGCACTGTTGGGTTCCCCAGGCCCACCTGGCCCACATCCCTTCCAGGCCACTGTTAGAAGCTGGAGTTTGCAACCTCTTTCTAAAATTCTCTCCATCTTCTCCTGATCACATGGGACAATAACGCTTTATAAAGGACACATATTCCAGCCTATTTGAGCTTTCTCTGTGGCTTGGACTGGCTCTAGGAGGTGGGTTTGCATGGCCTCGTGAGCTGTGGGCATGCCTGTCTGGCTAGTTCGTGAGCACAGAGGGTGGGAGGAGAGATAGAAGCAGAAAAGCTTCTCACGATTCAGAAAAGCTTCCCACCATTCCAGCTGCATTACAGATGTGCAGAAGTTGTGTGAGAGGTTCCATGTGAACATCTGCATGCATCAGGGAGAGATGAGACCAAAAGAGAAAAAGGGCTTTGGGGATTTTCAAATGTCTTTTTTCCTCTTCTTCTTACCCTTATTGTCTAGGTCCGTGCCACAAAGGACGGGCGGGTGGCTGCTGCACCCAGCTGGGCTCCCTGTCGGCCCTGAAGCACGCAGTCCTCGGGCTCTACCTGCTGGTCTTCCTGATTCTCGTGGGCATATTCATCTTAGCAGGTAAGAGCATCCTTTCCCATCCTGACCTTTAAGGAGGTGAGCAAGAAGTGAGAGCAGATGGGCAAACTGGGCAGCTGGAGCTCTTCTTTCCCACAGTCAGGAACTCAAACACTGCTTTTCTCACCATGGAAACCACAAAGGAGGAAGCTGGCTGGTCCTTCCAACCAGGCATGACTCCGGGCAGCATTGCCTGTGCTGTGTGGGTTGAGGAGCTGGCAGGGGCTATAGGAGCATGGGAAATCTCTTGAGTCCAGGAGTAGAGACCTAGCTGCTCCAGGTGGCCTCTGCCTTGTCCTGCCTCGTAGTGTGACGCTGTGCATTGCGCTGGGCCTCCCTAGAGCTCTGCACTATGGTTCATACGGAGCAGGCTGGGCTCCCTGTCCTGGGATGTGATGAAAACAGTTATGAGACACTTTGTTGCTGAGGCTAATCAGGGTCATGGTAAACCTGCTGCCCCTTTGTGATTACCGGCGATGGGGTGAGTTTGCCCCAGGTCAGCCGGGCTCTTCTCCCCAGTTTCTGTCTGTAGAACAGGCTAGTGACAGGCTGGACTTTGGACCATGTCCTCTAGCCCAGAAGCAGAGCTCATGGACCCAGGAAGGGATCAGATGGAAGATCCCATGCTTTGATCAGCCCAGCTCACACACAGGTCGGACTACCGTGATGGAGATGGCGGAGCAGATAGGGATAGAGACCGTGGTGGTCTCTCCTGACTCCCACCCAGAGGGAGAGAGGCTCGATTCCCACCTACCTCGATGGAGGTATATAAGGCTTGACAAAGCGAGGCCAAGGGATCAGCATCACTCATCTTACATGAGTGCCTACTTTGTGCCGGGCTCCATGCTAGGATTGGAGACACTGCTAAATAAGACCCAGGGGCTCCCCTCCTGGAGCTTCCAGTCTAGGGGAGGAGGTGGGAACACAGAGGTAGAGCCCTGTCTCAAGGCAGAATGCAACAGGGACTATGATGGGGCCTTTGATGTTGACACACAAGTGCTGTGGTGACCCAGAGGAGATGCACACAGAGCAAGTGTGGGTGTTGCATGGAGGGGCCGGGATGGGGTACGGGAAATGTAGTCAGAGAAAGGCTGCTGGCCAGACAGAGCTGACTTGGAGTGCAGAGGGTGGGGTCCTTGACGTAACTCTTAATTCCTGCCCTTAACTCTAGTAATATGGAGGCTAAGCCCTTGCGGATGACCCCTCGCTAGAAATCCCTGGTCTCGTGTCACTTTCTGTCAAGTGAGACTAGTCACTTGGGCCCGGTGATGGGATATTCAATGCTGCCTCTGCCCTCAGATTCCCACACTCGGGGCAAAGGGCATCACTAGGGGTGGTGTCTGTCCCATCAACCATTGACCCAGGTTGGGGGGCAGCCAACAGCAACAATGAGAGAAACTAATGATTCGTCCAAGGGATGATGTCCAGCCAGAGGATTTTTTGAACATGTTCTTGGGCTGCTCAATGAGAGATTGGGATCTGGGTTTTGTGGGCTTGGCAGGCACGACCATAACAAATTTACAGAATTTTTGGAAAGTGTTTTGGCCCAGCAGGAAAGCTGGGCTATGGTATTACAACTACTCTGCTGAACAACAATTTTTAGGTGACAGAAGAGGGTCTGAAGGAGAGAGCCAGGCTGGTGGGGACCCTGGGGCAGGTCTCTGGAGGCCTGGAAGGCCTGGAAGGGCATCATCTCTTGGGTTTCAGGGGAATGAAAGTTCTCTTCCGGGGTCTGAAGGGCTGCCATGTGGAAAAGGATGGACATATTCTGTGTGGTCTCAGAGGGTAGAACTAAGTGAATGGGTGGATTTTGTAAAGAGACAAATTCCCATTCAAAATCGAGGAGACTTTCTAACAAGAAGTGGTACCCAGCACAATGCAGAGAGGCTTTTCTCCTGGCTTGGAGGTCGAATGGGATTTGTGATGATGTTCTGGAAGTTTCAGAAAGGAGGGTGGAGCATGGTTTCCTAATCTAATGGAAACATT
Source organism: Physeter macrocephalus (assembly GCF_002837175.3). NCBI lineage: Eukaryota > Metazoa > Chordata > Mammalia > Artiodactyla > Physeteridae > Physeter > Physeter macrocephalus. Next base: position 97,908,685 of record NC_041222.1, on the reverse strand, counting down.
GCCTTGCTTCCTGTTATTTCATGTGGAAATCTGGGGAGGATTTTGATCATCATAATTACCTTTGAACCTGAAGTTTATGAGTACCAGATTGCCTGTGTGGAATGAAAATTTGGGATGGATTGGAACTGATCTGATGAAACAGAGCATCAGACTTTATCTCTTGGCTCTGTGGCCTGGCCACTGTCACCTTCCCAGTTTCTTGTCCAGAAAATCACGTTGGCCTCTGGAAGAGGTTTGAGGAGGGTAGCCAATGAAAAACTATCGTCACCAGCTGCCCCTTCCCTAGGGAGGGGACTTAGGAATGTGGTGGATGAGTCTGGGGTTCTTCAAAGAGGACCTGCCTGACGTTGGGTAGGACGTTTCTTCAGATTACCCTGATTGAAGACCTCCAGGGATGCTCCTTTTCAAAAATACCAAGATGGTGGGGAGATGCATGGCTCAGTGTAAACCAGAGCTAGCCTGGCCTTTTCTTAGGTGTCCTGCTGTGGCTGCTTCCTCATTTGGGTCAGAACCTGCTCTCCAGTGCCCTACTGAGGTCACCTTTCATAGGAGGTACTATGGTCTGAATTGTGTCCCCTCCAAAATTTATATATGAAGCCCTAACCCACAGTGTGATGGTATTTGCAGGTGGGGCCCTAGGGAGCTAATTAGGTCATGAGGGTGGGGCCCTTATGATGGGGTTATTGGCCACATAAGAAGAGGGGAGAGAGAGACACAGAGAGAGAGAGATCTCTGCCATGTGAGGACACAGGGAGAAGGGGCCATCTGAAGCCAGGAGGAGAGTCCTCACCAACAACCCAATCTGCCTGCACTTTGATCTTGGACTTCCCAGCCTCTACAACTGTGACAAATAAATTTCTGTTGTTGAAGCCACCCGGCCTATGGTATTTGGAGGTGGGGCACTAGGGAGCTAATTAGGTCGTGAGGGTGGGGCCTTGTTATAGCAGCCCTAGCTAAGACAAGAGGAGTTCTGTATGAACCACTCTTAGACTTCAAAACCTCTTCGTCAACACAAAGCTCATACATCTGACAATTGGATGACAAAATTAGCCACTGCAACCAAGTGCCATGTCTGAATACCTGGTTGGTAACATCTGATTGAAGTACAGATGCCTGCTCTTACTTCAATATTACCAAATTATAGTCTCACTGCATAAAAATATTACTCATAAAATTTCTCATGGGATTTCTCTTGATTCCTTTCTCTATCCAAGTATTCAAAATAAAAGACAAATACTGTATCGGTGTTTATGCAGCATCTCAGCATCCCCTCTCAGGTTAATCCAGCCATTGCCCAAACTATGTACTCAATTGGGCTTTCTACCCACCACCTAACTCTCCATTCCTGACCAGCATCCTCTTGGGAGCTTTCCTCTGATATTCCCACACCATCACTGGGTTCTATGCCCACAGTCTTCCATCATCTCCCAAGAAGGTGGCATCATTCCATTCTTCCCAAATTCCTCTAAGCCTTTCTATGTCTTCAACCCATTTTACCTGGACTGATGGTTTCCTATTATGTTTTTGTTCTGTTCCAGCATTCATTTTGGGACAGTAAAGACTCTCAGGCTTAAGTTCATGAACAAGAGAATTGAGATTGGATGATCATGTGGTCAGGAGGTCCTCCATCTAGCACTTTATGGAAGATGTCCTCTGTGATGGAGTTCAAGGGTTAGAGGAGGTTCAACCTTATCCGTGACTATTGTGGGACATCACTGTGGTGACAAAGGGTGGTCATCAGGAACTGCCTCTTCCTCCCCTTGCCTGTCAGGGCTCCATTGAAGAATTTGAACTCCCACTGTGACATGACACAGCAGAAAGGGGAGGTGTCAATATCTGGGGATCTAATTTGGCAGAAAGCTGGAGCATTACAGCAGTCCAGACTATAGAGTTGGACCAGGGAGAGCTCCTGGTGAACTAGGGGCTCCTATCATGCCTTAATTTAATCCTTTCTTAATAGCAGTCAGCCATTGCCATCAACATCCTCAATAAGTACTTAACTTGTGCATGAGTGCTTAGTGGGTTTAGGACAACAGAGCAAGCCCTGGTGTCATAGTCGTCTGTTCAGGCTGCTATGACAAACTACCACAGACTGGGTGGGTTAAACAACAAGTATTTATTTATCACAGTTCTGGAGGCTGGGAAGTCTGAGATCAAGGCACTGGCAGACTCCATGTCTGGTGAGAGCCCACTTCTGGTTCATAGATGGCTGTCTTTTTGCTGTGTCCTCACATGGAAGAAAGGGCTATGGATTTCTCAGGGGTCTCTTTTATAAAGGCACTAATCCCATCCTGAGGGCCCCACCCTCATGACTTAATTATCTCCCCAAGGCCCCACCTCCTACTACCATCCCTTTGGAGGTCAGGATTTCAACATATGAATTTGGGAGGAACAAAAACATTCAGTCTATAGCTACGGAATAAAAGAGGTAATTCCTGCTCTGGGAGGATTTAAAATCCTAACACACGTACACATTAGGACAGTGTGATGTAGCTAAGGCTCCATGCCAAATTCTGCAAAGGAGAGCCTGATTCTCAAGAGCTGGAGGGGTTGGGGCAGCCTCAGCCTGGGAGAGCTGAACACCAAGTGACCCAAGTGTTGTTTAAATTGAGCACCCCTTTTTAGATCACGTTGTTTCAAGGAGGTCTGTCACCGACTTTGCAATCTGGGAACAGTGTGCTCAGAGCCCACATCCCTTGATACGGCAGATTACTGATACCATGGTGTATCTTGGAATTTAGAGCGTGGTGACCTCAGCCTTTTCTGGGACGCTCTGTCAGAAACAGCACATGCACTGTCATCCTGTGCTTATTGTGAGGGCGCCCTTGAGGACACTGTTTGTTCTGTTACATAACGTCAACTAAGAGGACCCGTGGAGAAAGTATTTTCTGTCTTAGTCTCAGAAGGAGAAATACTGTTCCTGAGGAATTAGTTTGTTTTCACCTGAAGGAGACTGTGGATCTGAAAGTCATTAAAATCACTTTCGGGGAGGTAGTTAATGCAAACTGAGAGCGAGCTGTCATCCCTTTGTAAGATGTGTGAATTTGTAGGCAATTAAAATGGAAACCTGGAGACATCTCTGGTCCACCCACAAGTGTATTGACCTCCAGGAAAATGTTTTTCTGCTAGTCTCATTCTTACCTTCATTTAGTGTCTCTAACTTGTTCTTCCTTTATCTTGTTCTCATCTACTGTTATTTTAGAATATTTTATGTATCCTCATAAACTGCCTTAATCCTTTTTGGAACAAGGAAGTGTATTATGCCCAGTTTTGTCTTTTAAAAATAATTCTGCCGGGCTTCCCTGGTGGCGCAGTGGTTGAGAGTGTGCCTGCCGATGCAGGGGACACAGGTTCGTGCCCCAGTCCGGGAAGATCCCACATGCCGCGGAGCAGCTGGGCCCGTGAGCCATGGCCGCTGAGCCTGCGCTTCCGGAGCCTGTGCTCCGCAATGG
>NC_041222.1:97885151-97904991 GCF_002837175.3 Physeter macrocephalus | reverse complement strand
AACAGTGAGAGGCCCGCGTACCGCAAAAAAAAAAAAAAAAAAAAAAAAAAAAATAATAATAATAATAATAATAATTCTGCCTACTCTATTCAATTCTGCAAGTGCATGATTTTTTAAACATGTGAATGAATGAATGAATGAATGAGAAAAGGTACCTTAGAGGGGATCTTAGCTGTGGAAAAAAGATGATGATTTCAGTTTTAGCCAAATATCTAAATGACATGGTAATTATGGACTCACCATCAGGTACCCTTGGCTAATAGAAGAAGTAGGTGTGTAATTAATTATATTAAGACACACACATCATGGTATCTACTGTATTGGCATTACAGCATTTAGGGAGAATATCAGGATAGAGAGGGTCATGTAGTACCTTATGCTGGTTAACACCACGGACTCTGAAGCCGGCCTGTTTGGGTTTGAATTCCGCATTCTCTGTTACCAGCTATGTGATGTTAACCAAGTGACATGAACTTTTTCTACCTGAGTTTCTTCATCTGAAAATGGGAGAAGTAATTGTACTTGCCTCTTTGGGTTCCTATGAGAGTTAAGTAAGTTAATATATCTAAAGCGCTTAGAGAAGTGCCTGGCACACATTAAACATGATAAAAGTAGTAGCTATTATTGTTATTATAGTAGTAGTGCTACGCCTACTATCAGTATTATGACTTTTGCTTTTTCTTGGTTTTCTCTGCAGTCAGTTAAGCTTGATAACATAAAGTGAGAGTCAGAAAAACTTGGGTCTATAGTCCCACTTCATCCATTAACACCCTGTAATCTTGGGAGAAATCACTTTGCTGTCTGAACCTTTGTACACTCACTTACAAAATGAGCAGATTGGATTAGATCAGTGTTTCTCAAACTTTTTGACCGTGACCTACATTAAGAAATACATTTTACATGACAACTGTTTCACACATACATTCATAACTGAAATAATCTTCAATGTGTGATGAATGCTGATGATTTTCTATTCTGTTCATTTAACAAAAAGTGGTCACAACCCACACATTTTTTTCATGATCCACGAATGGGCTACAAACCAAAGTCTGAAATACCATGGGCTAAATGATAGCTCTATTATTCTATGTGTCTTTCAGACATTCTAAGAGAGTAGCTATGTTCTCTTTGGCTTGTGGGTTTTGAGAGTAAATTTCTGGGTTCAAGTTCAGGCTGTGCCTCTGAATGTTTCTGTAATCTTGGGGCAAATCATTTAACCTCTCAAATCCTCAGTTTCCCCACCTATTGCATGTAATGACGACGGTACCTAGCCCCCTAGGGTTGTCGTGAGAATGAAATTAATCCATGCATGAAAACTCTTCGTGCCCCGCACATTCTGTCAGAATAGCAAAGGATTAGAAACCTCCTCATTTAGCCTGAGCACCCAGTGGTTTTGTGTATAAACAGAGGGAACTAGTCTCGGTGCAGTGGGAGGGGATGTGCTCAGAGCCCACATGGTTCCAATAAATTGACGGGGGAAGCCTGGAGACTCTGAGGGACCCTGCACTTGCTGTGGCAGCACAGGAAACAGGACAGTGTTTCCAGCACTGCGGGCGAGCCAGCTCCGCTGTGCTACTTGGGAGCCGAGCCTTGGAACGGGCCTCAGGGGACGCCTTGAACAACCTCCCTCCCAGGGCAGGAACCTCCCTCCTGACTCCCCAGACAGAAGAGGTATTGTGCTCTTATGGAAGAACAGCCACGGGTGACAGGGAACTCCTGCCTAATCATCCCTGACTGTCCCACACATGCCGTTTCTAGTTTCTCTGGCAGGAACAGCTCACAACAAGGCTGTCTCCTCATCCTCATGGTTATTTTTCAGTGAGTTGAAAATACCAGGCTCAGCAACAGTCGCTTGGGGGACCTGGTTTGGGGGCCTCTGTGAGATGCCCTGATCTTGCCACATTATATTGAAGTCATCGGTTTACGTGCCTGCTCCCCTCCTAGTCCAAAAGAAAGCTCTTCATGATAAAGCACCGTGTCTTGTTCATCTTTGTACTCCCAGTGCCTAATGGGATGTCCTACACATAGTAGATGCTCATTTAATGTGTGGCCTACACTGAACACCTCAACATAATGGACATCCTCCCAGCCCCTCCCAACGAGCTCCAGGTGTTAGTGGTAAACAGAATAGACACAGGTCTGCTGGTGTGGCCTGGCCAGGACGGGGTTTGCTGGGCTGTGACCAACTTTGATCCGTTTCGTTTTTTGTTTTTGTTTTGGCCGCACCACGCGGCATGCGGGATCTTATTTCCCCAACCAGGGATCGAACCCGTGCCCCCTGCAGTGGAAGCTCAGAGTCCTAACCACTGGACCACCAGGGAAATCCCAGACGAACTTTGATCTGGACACTCCAGATCAAATTTAGGCTGATGTAGCCTAAATTTTCATGAGCCTTCCCAGCTGTGACTCATAGTAACACGTGATACCACATCAAAATGATGGAATACTAGGCAGCCATTAATAATCATGTCCACTGCCCAACCACCCCAAGGCCAGATTTCTCTCAAAAGAAACACTGCCTCGTGAGGGCTCCTTTGTCCCACATCAGTACAACTGGCTTTTGGTTGATTTTGTTGTTGCCTTCACCTAAATGCAGATCTTGTTAGTGATCCCAATTCCATGTCATCACATAGGTTTCTGCCAAGTATTGCAGCCTGTTGGATGAGTTTGAATCCAGACTCGGACATCTGTCACTTAACTTTTCCTCTCAGTCTTGTGTCATCAGTCGTGTCTGAGCCAGCATCCCATCCCAATCCCCATCCCACAGCCTGCCGCCACGTGGACGGTTCCCAGGAGGACATGACCAAAGGCACGTCAGCTTAGGCACGCGCTCTACCGTCCTGTGAGGCGAGGTGGGGACACCTCACAGACCCCCACCAGCCTTCTTCCTTAAACCTAGACCAACCCCACCTAAGAAACCACCTTTCTCCTGCAACCCACCTTGGCTGTGTGGGCCTTGCCACACCATCAGAGCTCCCCCAGAAGTACCCCCAGCCTCACCTTAGCTCCAGGTCAGAGGGAGGAAAAGGAAGAAGGAAGTTTGACATCCTGACTTCTCCACAAAATATTCCACTGCCCTGCATGGGAGACATTTCATATCTCTCTGACTTTGATGGAGGCTTCCAACCACCCCTGAAATGAGAAAAGTGGGCACAGGGGAAGGTCACCTGCAAACTTGACAATATGCTCTCTGGGTCTTCAATCAAATTGTTACAATAATTAGATAGGACAGGGCAGAGGACCTACTCAGCTACATCCCCTAGAATCCTTCCTCTTGACGAAGTGCCAAATCCAGCCACTGCCTGTTTTTGTCAATAAAGTTTTATTGGCACACAGCCGTGCCTGTTCATTTGTGTATTGTCTACGGCTGCTTTCTTGCTACAAGAGCAGAGCTGAGTTTTTATAACAGAGACCAGATGGCCTGCAGAGCCTAAAATAGTTACTCCCTGGCCCTTTACGGAAGAAGTTTGCCCCGACCTCCCCCTCCAGGCTTGTACTGACCACGAATTAACCCTTTAATCTTTCACCTCTGGGTTGTGCTTCACAGTTTCCAAAGAATTTTCACACACGTGATGTCATCTAATCCTTCTAACAATCGAAGGACTCCAAAGAAGAATTCACAGTATCCGGATGAGGAAACAGGCTCGGGGGAGTTGCCTGTGCCCGCCTGTGGTCCCGCAGCGGGGCAGTGGCAACCTGGGCCAGGACCATGGGAATGTGTGAATTTGGAACTTCTCTTACCCCAGACTCCAGTTGGAGGTACTATCTACCACTCACTGTCCAAGTGCATGGGAGCTAGAGTCTGACTGCCAGGGTACAGATCTTGGCTTTGCCACGTACTGTGTGACCTTGGGCAAGTTATTGAAGCTTCCTGAGTCTCAGTGTTCCCGTCTATAAAGTGGAAGTGATAACACTCTCCACTTCAAAGTGTTGCGGTGAGGATTACATTAATCCATCCGTGTAAATTGCTTACAGTAGTCCATGGCATATAGTTAAGTATCATCAGTGTTGTTAGGTGATTGTAATCGAGAATAAACTCCCATCAACTGGGGAATTCCCTGGCGGTCCAATGGTTAGGACACCGTGCTCTCACTGCTGAGGGCCTGGGTTCGATCCCTGGTCAGGCAACTAAGATCCCACAAGCCGTGCAGCACGGCCAAACAAAACAAAACAAAACAAAACAAACAAAAAACAACTCCCATCAACCGTACCACAATCCAGCCCTCATTCGTCCATATCTGTACAGAAAATAGCAAGAGAGCTTTGTCAATTGCTTAGATTTCTCTCCCAGAAGCCAGGATTGGAAGACATTTTAGAGGTACTGTGAACACAGCACCCAGGTCTTGCTAAGAAAAGAGCTTTCTTATTTAAGCGAAAAGAAGATGGAATGGGCTTGACTTAGGCTCTTGCTTTCTTCCGCAGCTTTCAACTCCCTCTTCATGGCTCAGCCTTTGCACCTGTGAAACCTACCTTTCCTTCTGCTTTCTGGTTCTATCTTCTGCTCTATGTGCCCTTAGCTGTCAGGGCACATAGAGATCTCATCACTAACTGATGGCTCTGAGTGTGGCCTGGGATTGAAGCTGAGCCACTAACAAGCTCTCATTCTTTGCTCTTTTGGAGAGAAGAAGTTATAAACTTGGAATTTCTGCAACGATCCTAGGCATTTTGCCTCGTCTGTCCCCGCCCAGGGGCTTGGAGCCCTCTCGCATCAAATCCAAAACAACAAATGCTTGTTGAGTGCCAACAACGTGCCTGGCAGTGTGTTAGACGCAGCGAGATACAAAGAGGAATGAAGAGAGGCCCCTGCCATAAAGATCGTAGCAACTGGAAGAGCAGATATGCAAAGATAAACTATAAACACAGTATAGAGCAAAGAAACAGAAGTTTTGGAACAAGGCAAACCTGAGTTCAAATATCAGCTTGATCATTTATGAATCGTGATCTGGGGAAATTATTTAACCCTCATTAAAGCAAACATTAAATTGGGGAGAATAATGATCACTTATCAGTATTATGAGGATTCAGTGAGATAACACATAAAATGCCTTGCACAATGCCTGGTTTATACCAGGGGGTCCATGCCATCCATCCTTAAGAAGTCCCTCAGAGTTGGGAAATCGAGTGTTTTGGCCTCAGCTGCCCTTCCACCTGAGCAGCCCAGCATGGCCTGATGGCTGCAGGCATCCCTGGGCTCCTGCCCTTTTCTGTGCTCCTTTGTGGGAGCCCCACGTTCCCCAAGATCCTTTTCAGAGCAAGCCAAGGGATGCGGGGAACTGGGGCAGGGGGTGGGGTGTGACCCCTTGGCGTATTCCCGGCTCATCCTGCTGGGGTGGTCTCATTCCACAGTCTCCCCTCCTCAGGAAATCCCAGAAGAGAGGCAGGCCCAGGCTCTGCCTCCAGCTCAGGGCACATGGGTGGCCTCTCCCGGTGGTCCCTCGCCACACTCCTGTCTGATGAGAGCATCACTCTGGGCTCAGCTGTCATCTAGGGGGGCTACCCAGAGGCAGCCCTCCTTTTCACAAGATCCCCATCTCCACCCCAACTTAGCACCTGCGTGAACATGAGGGAGGGCAGTGAAAGTGTCCGAAGTGACTTCTAGGAGGTGATGGTGCCAGTTCCGAGGGTGGAGAAGCTGGGGAATCATCCAGAGCCCTAGCTGTGCTGAGTCACTCTGGGAGGGAGTCCTTCTGCAAAGCTCTTTGTTTCTCCTTCTTGCTGTTGTCAAGGACGACAGGGTCTGGCCAGTTGTCCTCTGCGTAGCATTTCAGCATATTCTCTGCCAAGGTTTTGGAAAAACCTCATCTTTCTGGGAGGAGCTGAGGAAAGGTGTCTCTGATTTACCAATTAACACCTGTCCCCTGACCATTAGTGGCCCTCCAGCCTGAATAAACAAGCAGATTGCCTTGAGGAAGTCATCATGTCCTTTCAGGATCTATAAAAGCAGTTAGTACCCTATGGCTCAGAAATCCTGCGTTTGACTGTGTTTGACTCAATGCAATGATTACAAAGGAAGACAAAAACTCAAAACTCCTATAGCAAGGTTATTCAGCAACACTCAAAACTGGAAAAAAACCGAGCTGCCAGCCTTAAGGGATTGTTTAGCTAAACTTTGGTAAGTCAACACAGAGGAATATTACACAGCCTTTCCAAATGATAAGTATGAAGCAACATGCGGAAACGTTTATGAAATCATGTCAAGGGAGAAAAGACTGCCCAATTGCATGTGTAGGCTCCAGGGCGGTTGTGCAAGCAGATGTGCATATAAAAGGAGAAAGCGTGGAAGGGAACTTGGAGGAATGAAAACAACTGTGGTAGAGTGAGGCTTATTGGTACACATTCTTCTTTCTCAGTTTCCTCTAATGTTGTTGGTGATTTAATAAAACCACCCTTTAAAAAAGCCACTGGAATCCTTCTATAACCCCAGGAACACAACACACAGCAACCAGCCTAGTTCTGACTGTCCTGGATTCACCAGCACACCCTCAGTTCTCTCCAAACGTATGTGGGTGCTGACCCTGCCTGGTTTCACATGGCGGCCAGTAGAGGCTTCCTGGAGGCCGGGACCAGGGGACACAGATGGAGAGCTGGACAAATGCCCCGAGGGCACAGAGCAAGGGAGAGGCCGAAGGACAAATAAAACCAGGGCTGGGAAGGGGTAGTCCTGACCTCAACTTTGTAAATGAGACTGAGGCCCAGGGAGGGGGTGTCTGGCTCAGGGTTTCCCACGCCTCTGTGTCCCAGTACAGACTTGCATCCAAGGCTCCAGATCCCCCCAAGCTCCTGGTCCCCCAGGAAGCCCTGTCTCCCCGTGCACCCTCCTCAGGGGTGCCAGCTGTCATCCAGAACCAGGCACATGCTTTCGGGTGCCTCCCTTTGTTCTCAAAGCTCTCTGCTTGGCTAACTTTGGTTTGTTTGTTTGTTTATAACTTCTACTTCCTTTGGGAATAAAATCAAATGCTCCAAGTTTCCATTTAAACTGTTTTTCTTTTTTCTTGCTTTTAGCTTTCCCCGCCGCCCAGCTTTATCGAGGTGTAATTGACAAAAATTATAAAGATTTAAGGTGTACAATGTGATGTTTTGATATATGTTATGAAATGATCATCACAATCAAGCCATTAATGTATCCATCACCTCACATGGTTAAGATTTTTTTGTGTGGTGAGAACACTTAAGACCTACTCTCTTAGCACATCTCCAGTGTACAGTGCAGTATTGTTTTTTTAATTTATTTCAATTTTATTGGAGTATAGTTGATTTACAATATTGTGTTGCAGGTGTACAGTAAAGTGATTCAGTTATACATATATTCATTCCTTTTTGGATTCTTTTCTCATATAGGTTATCACAGAATATTGAGTAGAGTTCTCTGTGCTATACAGTAGGTCCTTGCTGGTTATCTATCTTATATAGAGTAGTGTGTGTATGTTCATCCCAAGCTCCTCATTTATCCCTCCTCCCCACCACGTTTCCCTCTGGTAAACATAAGTTTGTATTCAAAATCTGTGAGTCTGTTTCTGTTTTGTAAATAAGTTCATTTGTATCACTTTTTAAAAAATTAGATTCCACATATGAGTGATATCATATGATATTTGTCTTTCTCTGTCTGACTTACTTCACTTAGTATGATCATCTCTAGGTCCATCCATGTTGCTGCAAATCACATTATTTCATTCCTTTTTATGGCTGAGTAGTATTCCATTGTATATATATACCACATCTTCTTTATCCATTCCTCTTTTGATGGACATTTAGGTTGCTTCCATGTCTTGGCTCTTGTAACAGTATTGTTAACTATAGTCACCATGCTGGACCTTCGATCATGCATGACTGCAATTTTGTACCCTTTGACCACCATCTCCCCAGGTCCTCTACCCCCCTAGCCCCTGGCAACCATTCTTTAACTCTCTGCTGTTATGAGTTTAATTTTTTTAGATTCCACCTATAAGTGAGATCATACAGTACTCTGACTTATTTCACTATGTAACGTCCTCCAGGTTCATCCATGTTGTTGAAAATGACAGGATTTCCTTCTTTTCTATGGCTGAGTAATATTCCATTGTATGTATATACCACATTTTCTTTATCCATTCATCCATCCACAGACACTCAGGTTGTTTCCATGTCTTGGCTATTGTGAATAATGCTGCAATAAACAGATATCTCTTCGAGATCCTGATTTCATTTCCTGTGAATATATGCCCAGAAGTGGGATTGCTGGATCACAAGGTAGCTCTATTTTTAATTTTTTTAGGCGTCTCCTTACTTGTTTTCCATAGCGGCGGTACCACTTTACGTTCCCACCGAAAGTGCATGAGGTCATCTCTTTCTCTGTGACTTCTCCCCCCCATGCACGCCCACCTCCTTCGACGCTAGGAGCAGGCCTCAGCGCCATGACCTGCGTCCCCTAACATGTGTCCACTTTCACAGCCTCCAGCACCTCCTGCACATTCTGAGGACCCTGAGCCCCTAAGTCCTTCCTTACAGGCAACTGCCTTCTAAAGAGCTCCTCATGGAGGGCACCCAGGCACCTCAGAGTCAACAGTCCCAAACCCAAACTCACCATTTCTCCTTATCCCAGCCTCCCTTATTCCTCACCTTGCTTGATAACATAACCATCTAAGATGTGAAGCCCATTTTATGGGTGTACCATTATTTCTTTAACCAAATCCCCATTGTTGGATGCTAATGTCTCCAACTCTGCATGAGGGACAGGACACAACAGTTGATTAATGGTGACATTGTTCTGTGGCTGGCAGAGTTCAGGAGGACATGGGATTGACCTTTTCAGCCCAGGCTCCAATGGCCCACCAGGTCCTCCCCCAGGTGGGGAGAGGAAAGGGCTTCTTCAGCATGTCACCTGTGCCCATTTGCTCTGGACTTTGGGGCCATCCAAGCATCCCTTTCCTGACATTTCAAGGAGCCTCCCTGTTGCTCGGTTGCTCGGATGACCTGGCCCAATGGGCCCCTCCTCCTCCTCCATCCCACTGCACCCCATCCTACCGCTTCCTCACAGCCTTTGGTCCTGGATGTCAGACTTCAGGCCATCTGGCTTCCCTCTGGGCTAGACTACAGAAAGAGGGACTGGGATTGTATTAGTCAGCTCAAGTTGCCATAACAAAATACTACACACTGAATGGCTTAAACAACAGAAACTTATTTTCTCACAGATAGGAGGCTGGAAGTCCACGATCAAGGTGGCGGCAGGTTTGCTTTCTCTGAGGCCTCGCTCTTTGGCTTACAGACGGCCGCCTTCTCACTCTGTCCTCACATGATCCTCCCTCTATGTGCACATCCCTGGTGTGCCTCTCTCTTTTTATAAGGCCACAGTCCTATTAAATTAGGGCCCGCACTTTATGACCTCATTTAACCTTCATTACTTCCTTAAATGTCCTATCTCCAAATACAGTCACAGTTGGGGTAGTGTGGTGGTGGTTAGGGCTTCAACGTATGAATTTGGAGGGGACACAATTCAGTCCAAAACAAGAATGAAGAAAAACATCCCTCACTGGATCTGCTTCAGGGTCAGATATCTATGCGTATCAGACCTTCTCCTGCAAAAATGACCTACTCTAAGCAATTTCTCCATGGACTATTGTGCTAAAAAGGAACTCCTGTCACCTTTCTTTCTCTTTGTGGCCTTTTACAAAGGACCCCTTTTCTTTTTTAACCCAAGCTTGGCCTTTGCTTGGTCCCAAAAGGAGTTGGGTATGTGTCATAATGAGGAAGAGGGTGAAGGGAGAAGGAAAAAAAATCCATTCTGTCCCACTGTTTTTTGCTATAATAAATAATGCTTGCACATAAGCCATTGTCCATATAGCAAGTAAATCATAACAGTCCAATGATTTCCTTTGGATAGATTCCTGATGGCGGTATTGCTGGGTCACAGTGGATATATGTTTTTAAGGTTTTATGGAAAGATTGTACCAATTTACATGGAAGGACAAGATTTTTAATTATTCTGTCTTAACTATGTATAAATGGTTTGTCACTGTTGGGTCTACAAGAAAGGTCTTGTGACTTGTGAGAAATAGAGGAAGTAGCTTAATTGCCCTTTGGGTAACCAGCTGAGGACTCAGGACCCAAGGGAAGCAGCCCTTTGCTGGGTCTGCAGCCCATGCCCTTAGGTGATGGCAGTGAAGGCAGAGAGTCCACTGTCCTCCACCTTTCCAAGGACTTGGTCCATACAAACTGGGATCTCTACCCCAATCCTCATATTCCAACTTTGAGCTGATCAGAAAATGACTCCCTGGGTCTATCAGTTTCCTAGGGCTGTCCTAACAAAGTGCCACAAACTGGGTGGCTTAGAACAACAGAAATTTATTTTCTCACAGTTCTGGAGGTTAGAAGTCCAAAATCAAGGTGCAGGTAGGGCCGTACTCCCTCTGGAGGCTCTAGGGGAGAATCTTCCCTTGTCTTTTCTAGTTTCTGGTGGTTATCAGCAATCCTTAGTATTTATTGGCTTGTAGGTGCATCTTATAATATGTGCCTCATCTTTAAGTGGCCTTCCCCCTGTGTGCCTGTGTCTCTGTGTCCAAATTCCCTCTTCTTGTAAGGACATCAGTCATACTGGATTTAGAGCCCAATCTAATCCAATACGACCTTAACTTAACTTGATTATATCTGCGAAGACCTACTTTCCAAATAAGGCCAACTCACAGGTTCTGGGTACACATGACGCTATTTGATCCAGTATACCAGGGAATGGAAGTACGTTTGAAGTCATTGCTGGTGAAAAGCATTGAAAGAAATAAAACATTTTCGGTTTCCTCTTCTACTGAATCTCAAGGGAAACTCCCTATTTCATATTCTTTCATGATATGGTCAGTCAGGTGCGGCCACAAGAGGAAAGGACAGAGAGGCTGAGGAAAACATAATGTATTGTACTCACAGGTCCCAGAGACGGGAGGCACACATGCCACACAGAGCCACATGGGGAAGCATCAGGGGGCTCAGGAGGCAGAAGACAGGAGTGAGGCGAGTACTTTGGTCATGACCTTTATTGGGGTTCAAGGAAAGGAAAGACAGGGCAGAGTAAAAAGTTTAAGACTGGCTGCTTTGAATAATCCCAGTGGGCTGTGGGCTATCGGGGTGGCCTCTAGTTGCCTGGTACCTGGCCCTGGGATGATTAAGACAGAGGAAAATTGACTCCTGGGGTGCACAGGCCAGATAGAGGAGGTGTGGCTCTGGGTTGGTTAGTTTGCAAATCATAGGCGTGCATCAGGCTGGGCTCTTGCTATCATCTCTAAGAACTGGCTAGCCCAGGGAGGGGCTGTCCCTTCCCAGCCAGGAAGAGATGTCAAAACATTGTAATATACAGAAAATTAAACACGTATACAATACACACCCTCCTGTGGGAAAGAGGAAGGACCTGGGTTCCTTGGTCCCAGCTCATGTACACCAGTGCAGCGTTCTCGGGGGGCTGGCGGGGTGCACTCACATTCTAGAGGGGGCTCTGTCTTCCGCCTCACCAGGACACCGTGGGCAAGTCAGCAGCTGCCCCAGGAGGACAGGTCTCCACACTGGTGGTCCGGCCCTTGGCTCTCGGCCTCAGCACTGCCACTAGCTGTGTGGCCTGGAAGCCTGGAGACCTGATCATTTGGCATACGGATGGTTACCGGTTGTTGGCTACCTAGAAAACCCATTTCTACTCTGAGGCTCTTTAGAGGTTATATCAGGGACTCCAGGTTGATAATTTCTGAAGTAGACCTTCGACGTCCCATCAGCTCGGAAAAGGTCCCCTGGTGTCCCCCTTCTGCATCCATTTAGCCCATCTTTCATCTCACTGTTGTATTAAGGCTGGTGGTTTCTCTGACTCCCCACTAAACTGTGCCCTCTGTGAGGGCAGGGGCCACATGCGAATACCTTTGTATCATCCACATTGGCCTAGATTTTGGAATTATATGGACTTGGGCTCCGGTCCCAAGCTGCTCTTTTTCACTCTGTGACTTTCGGCAAATTACTTAACCTCTTTGAGCTGCAGTTTTCTTCTCAGTAAGTGGCACTTCTAGTGCCATCCTCCGAGTGATGTGGTGATCCTTGAACGAGACAGTGTGTTTAAGTGCCCACCATTCCTCTTGGGAAGGTGTCCCAGTACACCATATATTACGGTAATTCTTGGTGTGGGCTACAGAAGAAGCTGTATTTTTTTCTCTTGGAGCTGAGCACTCAGATAGGTGTTTTGTAACAGGTCTCAGCTGGATAGATTGAGTGGGTGCACCCATGGTATCTCTTAACCTATATTCCAGGAAAAGAGTCAGCATCGGGGTTTCTGGGCATTGCTGAGATAGACAAGGTTAGTGCCACTTTGAGATCCAGGCACCTGGACTGGAGCTCCTGCCCTGTCCCCATACTTTAGTGGGACCCACTCAGTCCCTCATCCTACCACATTCGATCCCACAAGGCGAGACGTCTTTGGCACTAAGAGAACATACCCACCTGGAGCCCTCGACCCCTCCCTCTGGGCTCTGCCCCAGGGATGGTGCTGTGGAATTTCCTGCCCTGAAGGCCCAGCTCTCTTCCAGGGCTTTTGGACCATCTTGCTGAGGGCAATTCATATTGCTGGCCAGAGGGTGGCAAAGCAGAAGCTGTTTGTCGGTGTTGGGGGGATGGGAGGGTGGAATCTGGATGTTGGAGTGACCCCAGGCATGGGTGTGAGGCCTGCTGTGATGCAGGACCACACAGGGGTGGGAGGGTGAGGGTCTTCTCATCAGGCAATGCCTGGACCAGGTTCTGGGGAGGCGTACGTGTTCCTGGCACCTCCAAGTTCTGGCTCTCACCAAAGCCCAGACATGGGTGATTTAATGGCTACGAACGTGCTGGTGTCACTGCCTCCGACCTCGAGGCTGGCCTCCAGTTGGCAGTGGCCATGTGCTAAGCCTGTCCCCTCCTCAGGGGTTCTGGACCTCCCCTGGCTGCAGGGACTCTGCTCAGAGGTAACCAGCGGGGGGTGGGTGGAGGGGATGCTCTCAGCCCAGGCTCGCAGGGAGGAAGGACGATCAGACATAGTCGCTGCGCCTTCCTGGTCTCTACCCCGTTGGTGCCCCCAGACCTGCCCGGGACCAGCCTGCTGCCTCCGGCTCTGGTTCTTCCTGCAGCAGCTCTGCTCTCCTCGGCTGGGGCAGTGTCCCACCCCGCCGCCGCCCCCAGCCCCTCTGCAAGAGCCATACCTGTGCCCGCTGGCCGTCCTCGCCCAGGCCACCTGCGGTGGAGGGTGCAGAGCTGCAAGACTGTCAGGCTTCAGGCAGAGGTGCGCCCACTTGGCTCCAGCCACCATGAGCATAACAGTTTCCACCAGGAAAAGCTCTCTAAGGGGCTGCGGTCAAGGCGGAAGCGGGTCGGCTGGGGGCGGGTTAACGTATCACTGCTACGCCCTCTTCTCACCTTCCTCGCTCTCTGAGCTTTCCCGTGGCAACTACGGCCTGATGCCCCAGCTGCCCAGTTGGTGGTGCCCGAGTCCCCCACCTTGCCACACGGCAGCTGCTACCTTCACCACCCCGGCCACCATTACATCACAGTCATATTCTGTTTTGCATCCACCATTTCACTTGGTGGGGTAGATACCATCATCCCCGTTTACAGATGAGAAAACCGAGGCCCAGTGAGATTGCTTGTTCCCACAGGTGAATAGGTGTTCATGAAGTTTAACTGGCACCCATGGTTGGGGTCTGAGCTGGGCCCAGACTCGGGTTTTCCAGCCAAGAGCTCGTCCCACGCGCCCGCGCAGCGTCCACACAGTTTCCACCTGGCCCCCAGCAAGGGGACGCAGCTCAGCCTGGAAGCAGCTCTCCGGGCCAGGCAGGATGAAACAGGCCTGGGGCTCAGGTCCTCGTCTCTGCTCCCATAGCTCACGGGCTCTGGGCAAGAGGTAGGTAGAGAAACTGAGGCACCTGGTCGTGAGGGACAAGGGGGGTGGTTTTTCACAAAGAAGGCTACTTCCAAGCCAACCCACCGTTCCATCCCTTTGTGTCTGTTCACGCAGCCTGGCCATGCGGGTTTTTATAATGTCTGCTTTTCTAGCACACGTTATACAAACAGATCTACAAAAAGGGCTGCAAAGCATCGCAAATGGCAAAGTAAAATGCACGAACTCTCAAGGATGGATTTTTAAATTTTCTTGATAAAACAGGGTGTGATGGAGACGTTCCTGTTCCTTTCCGCAGCCCACTGCTTTCAATCTAATTAGGCGTTTGGTCTGGAATAATTTTTTTTTTTTCCTCTCAATCTTGGAAAATGTCCCACAGCTGGAGCCGCCTGCTCTCAACTGTTTGTTTTTCTTCCTTGGAGAGGGACTTGGGAAGGTTACCCACCAAACCCCTGAGGAATAGGCAGTTTGAAGAGCTTTCAAGACCCCAGGCACACAAACCCCAAACACACGGGCCCCAGGCTGCACTCTCTCTCCCAGTGAGCCGAAAAGCTGGCCCAGGGTCCTGACCTCCCCCAAAGCAGGGCCGGCCCCAGGCCCCTCCTCCTTTACGTTTGATGGCAGAGAAGGTGGGGGAAGGGAAAACGATTCCAGCCCATGGGCCCCAGGCCAGTTCCTGAAACTTCAGTTGTAAAAGCTGAGCTGGGGCTACATCAGTGGCTCCCGGGTCGGCCCATTTATCATCTGGCCTTGGGTGGGACTGGGCAGAGCCTGAGTAATGCTCGCCTGGGGTGCAAGCTTAGACCCGGCCAGACTCGCCCCTCAGCCCCGCCCTTACCCCAGGGGATCAGTCCTCAGACCCAGGCGAGGCTTCATCTACCCCACCCCAGCTCTTCTCTTTAGCTCCCCTTTAGAATTTGTTTTTCAAATGTGGTAAAATAGACATAAAGTAAAACTTACATCTTGACCATTTTGTTTTATTTATTTATTTTTTTTAATTTTTTTGACCTCACCATGCAGCTTGCAGGATCTTAGTTCCCCGACCAGGGATCAAACCCGTGCCCCCTGCAGTGGAAGCACGGAGTCCTAACCACTGGACCGCCAGGCAAGTCCCCATCTTAGCCGTTTTAAAGTGTACCGTTCAGTGGCATTAAGTACATGCACAGTGTGCAACCTTCACCCCCATCCATCTCCAGAACGCTTTTCTTCTTCTCAAACTGAAACTCTGTGCCCTTTACAAACCAACTCCCCATTTCCCCTCCCCCCAGACCCTGGCAACCACCCTTCTGCTTTCTGTCTCTGCAAATCTGACTACTCTAGGAAGCTCATATAAGTGGAATTGACAGTACTTGTCCTTTTGTGACTGGCTTATTTCATTTAACATAGTTAGTGTCCTCCAGGCTCATCCATGTTGTAGCATGTGACAGGACTGCTGTCATTTTTAAAGGCTGAGTAATATTCCATTGTGTGTGTCTATATATATTCTGCTTTCTGTTTATCCATTCATCCATCAGTGGACACTTGGGCTGCTTCCACCATTTGGCTGTTGTTAATAATGCTGCTATGAGTGTGGGTGTACAAATATCTATTCCAGTCCATGTTTTCAATTCTGTTGGGAGTATCCCCAGAGGTGCAAGTTGCTTGCCCTTTGGATTTTTGTACTTGAAAGTTCAGCAGGACATTCTGACCACCTGGGCCCTCTGTTTGCTGGGAGAGACAGAAGAGGTTGAAGGAAATTAGAGAAGAAAACCAAAAGCTAAGGAGATAATAAACTTTCATCATCCCACAGCTCTCAGCACAGCAATGTCACTGAAACAGAAATGGGATAGGGTTGTTATCAGAAATGCAGCTTGCCAGGGCCCAGCCCATTCCTAAATCAGAATCTCCAGGCTATAACCTCAGAGTGACTTGGGTGCTTCTGATTCACAGCAAGTTCTAGAGCCACTGCCTGCAAATTACACATTCCACCCACTGGGCTAAAGTGGGTAAAAGGGACCTCGTGAGATTCTCTGTGGTCCTGGGTACACTTGGAGTGTCGATAATGACCAGTCCATTGCATCTGGTCTTCTGTTTGCCAGATTCTTGGTCATAGCACGGTGACCCCTGCCTGGCTGGGTTGTCTACAACAGTCTGTATTAGCTCAGGCTGCCATAACAAAATACCATACACCAGGTGGCTTTAACAACAGAAATTTATTTTCTCACGGTTCTGGAGACTGGAAGGCTTTCAGGAAGGGGTGCTTTAGTTGCAGGCTTTCTCTAGTTGCGGCGAGCAGGGGCTACTCTTGGTTGCAGTACGCCGGCTTCTTATTGAGGTGGCTTCTCTTGTTGCGGAGCACGGGCTCTAGGTGTGCGGGCTTCAGTAGTTGTGGCACGTGGGCTCAGGAGTTGTAGTGGCTCAGAGCCGCTACATGTGGCTCGTGGGCTCTAGAGCGCAGGCTCAGTAGTTGCAGCGCACGGGCTTAGTTGCTCCGTGGCATGTGGGATCCTCCCGGGCCAGGGCTCGAACCCATGTCCCCTGTGTTGGCAGGCAGATTCCTAACCACTGCGCCACCAGGGAAGCCCCCCAAATCAATTATTTTTAAGAATCCCAGTCTTGATCTGTGTGTGTGTGTTTGCTTAATATTAAAGCATATGCATTTCCCACATTGTTACATAATAGACCGCATAGCTGTCATTTTTAGGGCTTCATCAAAGTCTACCAAGTGGATGTATAATCATTTAATTATTCCTAAATGGTTCAGTCGTGACTTTCCCCAGTTTTTTACCCCTACAAACAAGGATACAATGAATTTCTTTGTGCTATCCCATTTCCCTTGTTTTAGACTGTTTCCTTAGGGTAAATTCCCAGGGGTGAGATTATTGGACAAAGGATGTGAACATTTTTATGGCTCTTGATACATTTTGGCAAATTGCTTTCCCAAAGTATTTGATATTGTCATCAGCAATATATAAACGCACAAGTTGTCACCACAGTTTTGCCAGCGTGATGTAGCACCGTCCCATTATTTTTAGAGAGATTTCATTTTGTTTTATTCTGCATTTCCCTGATAACTAATAATCTCAGAAAGTTTTTCATACATTTGATTATTACTTGTAGCATCTCTTAAGAAACTGGCTCTTTAAGCCTTTTTCCTGCTTACCGATGTGAGGCCACATCAGATATTTATCAAGTATCTACTACACGCTCCGGGAATACTAGAGGTTGACCAAGGGTGTGTAAGGCTTAGTTCTTACCTTCCAGAAGCCTGAAATCAACAATCAAATCTTATTTAGTTATTGCTGATTTCTCTGTACCCAGTCCACTGCTTTGCACATTTTGTGTGCTCAGTAAATTTTGTCGCATGTAGTTCAACCCCAGATAACATGTTTCTGTTTCTTGCAGTTCACAGAGATCTGTATTCCATTCAAAGGAATGCAGGCTTAGAATCCAAAGTGAGCCTGAAACCCAGAGAGATAGCCCCAAACTGAGAATCTAACTTGGATGAGCATGAGGTCCTGTGTTCCAGCATAGGGAAGGTGCACTTGACAGGCATTTTAAAGGGAGATTCAGGGTTTGAGTTTAGCAGAATGAGTAACTGTATAATACAGCTGCTCACCAAAAGCTATTGCCATCAGAGTCATGTTAATATTGCCATCAGAGTCAGTGCAGTGTGTAGAATAAGGGAGGTGACAGTACTGTCTGGCCCCACGTAGTTTAGACAACTCTGCAATTCCCCTTTGTCCTTCTTTCCTGTCTTTTCAGTTTTTTATTTTGAAAAACATTTTAAACCTACAGAGAAGTTGGAAACATTGTATAATGAGTGTCTATATACCCTCCATCTCGGTGCCTCAACTGTTAACATTTTGCTACATTTTCTCTCTCTCCTATCCTCTCTCATTGTTACTAGTACTATTTTGTTGTTGTTGTCGTAGAACCTTTTGAAAGTAAGTTGTAAACTTCACCCCTAAATACTTTAGTTTGGATTTCCAAGAACAAGGAAATTCTCTTATATCAGCATTTAGAGTTTTTACATTCAGAAATTTAATGTAGGTACAATACAATCGTAAATATGTCGTACATAATTAACTTGCTTCCATAGCATTTTTTTTAACGTGCTGCAGGATCAAAACTGTTGCTGAAACTCAGCCTCTGTTCACTGGTGCTGAATAGAAACACCGAGACAGAGTTCTGGGTGAAGTAAAAAAGAGTAGCTTTTTTTTTTTTAAATTTATTTTATTTATTTTTGGCTGCATTGGGTCTCCGTTGCCGCACGCAGACTTTCTCTAGTTGCAGGGAGCAGGGGCTACTCTTCATTGCGGTGTGTGGACTTCTCATTGCGGTGGCTTCTCTTGTTGCTGAGCACGAGCTCTAGGTGCACGGGCTTCGGTAGTTGTGGCACGCGGGCTCAGTAGTTGTGGCCCTCGGGCTCTAGAGCACAGGCTCAGTAGCTGTGGCACACGGGCTCAGTTGCCCCGCAGCATGTGGGATCCTCCCGGACCAGGGCTTGAACCCGTGTCCCCTGCGCTGGCAGGCGATTTCTTAACCATTGTGCCACCAGGGAAGCCTGAGAAGAGTAGCTTTTATTGCTTTGCCAGCAGGCACAGGGGAGCACAGCAGGCTAATGCCCTCAAGACTGTGTGACCCACCCTGGAGGGGGTAGTGAGGAGTTTTATCGTGTTCAAGGAGCAGGGCGTGATCAGCTCGTGGACCATTCTCGTATTGGCTGGCACCAAGGTGACGTTTCAAGCATCATCAACCCTCCGGTTTCAATCAGCCTAGGGGTCCCTGCCCCTGTGGTCAGCAGTTTTCATCTGGTGGGTCCGCTTCCTGGACAAACAACTTAGGAATGTGTGTCAGGCCTTTATCTGTATCCTTCAGGGAACTGGGAGTTCAGTGATTCTGCAACGTGGCAGATTTATAGTCTAAATTGTTACCGGTTCCCCAGCCCAACGGCTATTCTCTGTTTCTTCATCTTCACGTTTCCCAATCATTACGCTTGAGTCAGCATTTTACTTCAAAAGACAAGGACGCAGGGGCTTGTACACGGTTGCAAAGCCAGGATTACCCATTCAGTTACCATGTCTCTTTAGTCATTCTTTTATCTAAAATAACTCCTAGCCATTGATGGTTTTTCATGACCACGATATTTTTGAAGAACACGGGTCTGTTGCCTGGTATAATGTCCCTCAATTTGAGTTTGTTTGTTTCCCCGTGATTTGATGTCGGTTAAACATTTGTGGCAGAATTATTTCATAAATCCTGCTCAGTGAATTGCATCAGGGGCATATTATGTCATTTTGTTCCTTTACTGATGATGTTAAATTTGATCACTTGGTTGAGGTCTTCATCTACTGAAAAGGTACCTTTTATTTCCTTTCTAATTAAGAAGTGATCTCTGTGGGAGACTCTTTGATACTGTGTAGATATCCTGTTTCCCAACAGTCTCTCACTCAGTGATTTTTATCATCCACCCATAATTATTGCCTGAATCAGTTATCACAAAGCTGGTCATAAAATGGTGTTTTTTCCTAGCCCACCTCAGTGACACCAGAGTTACAGGTGGACACAGACCCTGGAGTACTGAGGCCGGCTTCAATTACAGGTGTCTTTCCCCAGCTCCGAACTGTGGTGTCCTCTCGGTACCTCGATGTTGGCGGTAGCGGGAGTATTTACACCTCAGAAATTGGCAAGTGCTACAAAGAGGGATTTTTGTTTTTCCCTTGGAGAAACAGTTGTTAAACATTTACTCCTAATTGCAGACAAGCTGAAACACATGCAAAGGAGAATGGTTTTGGTAGTGATGGGCCTTGAAACTTTAAGGAAAGGGGATCTGTCTTGAAATATTCAAATGACGGGCTTCCCTGGTGGCACAGTGGTTGAGAGTCCGCCTGCCAATGCAGGGGACACAGGTTTGTGCCCCGGTCTGGGAGGATCCCACATGCCGCAGAGTGGCTGGGCCCGTGAGCCATGGCCGCTGAGCCTACGCGTCCGGAGGCT
>NC_041222.1:97863679-97885124 GCF_002837175.3 Physeter macrocephalus | reverse complement strand
CGCGTCCGGAGGCTGCGCTCCGCAACGGGAGAGGCCACAGCAGTGAGAGGCCCGCGTACCGCAAAAAAAAAAAAAAAAAAAAAAAAAAAAAATTTAAATGACTACCTTGTGCGGAATCTTCGTTATTTAGGAGGAAATCCATGAACACCCCACCCTCTCTCCCCACTTGGTGCTCCAGCCGTGCCTGAGCCCTTGAAGGAATCACAGGCACTCTATGTTCCATCCCCACCACTGACCTTCCTGTGTGGAGCTGAGAGGTGTGGCACGGAGGGCAGAGGCAGCGGGTCACCTTGGGAAGGGAAAGGGATGCTTCTCACTCTGATCTTACAGGAAGCAATGTGTTTTCTGTTTTTTTGGCTGCACCGAGTGGCCTATGGGATCTTAGTTCCCTGACCAGGGATTGAACCCGGGCCCTCAGGAGTGAGAGCGTGGAGCCCTAACCACTGGGCCACCAGGGAATTCCCTGATCTTAGAGGAAACAATGTGCATGCAGGGCTGCGAGGTGCAGAGGACATAGAGTTCATGGCTTTCATATCCTTGGTAAAGTACGTACAGAGTTACTTCTAAGAATGAGGGATAAAATAGGCTTGGGCGTCAAGGAGCATGAAGAAAGTTTTGAGTAGCAGCTAAGGGGATTTTTTTCCAGCCTACCATCCCACTCAAGGCAGTTCAACTCCAGGTGTATTCCAACAGCACAAGGATGAGCCAAGTCCGCACAAGTCTTCTTCTACGGGGTCCAAGAAGTAAAGCAAGGAAAGGAGGGGCATGCAGCTGCCCGGGGTTTCTCACTGATGAGTATAAAGTAGGAAAACTCCCCAGAGGCCTGGGCATTTGAAAGCAGGTCTGAATCTGGGCACAGCAGTGATTCAGGCGTAGCCAGAGGAGGGCTAACGGAGGAGGTCGAGTTACTAGGATCAGTCTGCCCATTGAAGGCAGTGGCAGGTCCCCTCCTGATGGGAGAGGTGACAAGCTTTGTAGCGGTGGTAGAAACGAGGGGAATCAGTGTTTGGGTCTCTTTGGAAAGTACCCAATGATACCAGGTCCCAGGGGAAGGAGTGGGGAGGTGGGGGGGGGGTCTTCTTCACCCCCAGGGACCCCAGAGAGTCACAAACGGGAGGAAGATGAGGGATAAATGTATGTGGGACTGCATCTCAAGGCCTGGCTGTCACTGGCTGATGGTGGAAAAACCATTTCTTTTCACTGCCCTCAGTTCTTCCTCTAATGTAAATGGGGATTAAGTGCTGGTGGAAAGTATACAATTATGTAAAGCTCTGTACAACTCTTCGATGTACCATTATGAATATTCATGTCAACTAATCCGATAATCAATGAAGGAAGGGAAGGCACCTAGAGTAGAGGGTTACCTGAACACCAATAGCTTGAATTTGAATAGGCCTTCACGATAGAGCTGAGGTTTTCTTCCCACATGTTTGATTTCCTCAAATGAGATAACATCTACCTAAAACACAACACAGTGCCTGGCCCATAGTAAGTGCTCAATTAGAGTTTATTCTTTTCTTTAGTCCTCACAATGCGCCCCCCCCCACCGCCGTCCCCCACCCCAGATAGATGTTGTTAATTCTATTTTTAGATGAAAAGGGAGAGACTCAGAATGTGAATTCCCTTGTCCAAGAGCAGCAAGTGAAGTGGTGGGCAGAACTTGAACCCAGGTCTTTGGACTCTAAGTTCGATGTTCCTTCCTTTCTAATCTATGTGTGAGGACCCAGCCAATTTTCAGAGTCTATGACATTCTCAAATCCACTTCCTTTATATAATCTGCACTTCACACCAAGATGTCAGATTTTGAAAATTGTACATGTGAGATACATGCAGTGTTTTGGGTTTTTTTTTTGATTACAATATGTTAAAAGTCGTCATTAAATTTTTCCCTTTTGTAGAAAAGGCGCTGAACCCACATAATACCACATCGTGATTGTCACTGGCACCATTTCATATGACTCTTTTGCAGTAGTAAATATTTTTGTAATACTAACAATATCCAATCTAATAATGCAAGATACTCTGGGGACCAGTTACTGTTTCAAAGTATCTCTTACTCTTGGTGTAAATGTTTTTAGTTGGAAAAACTCTGCCTGTTTGGGTGAAAATGCTTTTGCATTATTGTTGATAGTGATTCACATGGATGGATGGATGGATGGATGGGTGGATACCTTATTCTGATTTCCTGGACAATAGTGTGGTATAGTAGAAAGAGATGTGAACTGGGTTTCAAGATATATGAGTACTAGCCCTGATTCTGCCACCAATTGTTAGATGACCTGGGACATTTTCATATCACCTTTCTCAGCCTTCATTTCCTCATCTGAAATTGAGAAGTAAGTGATTATTAAGGTCACTTTTAGCTCAAAGCATCCATGATCTAACTGCACCATGAGTCCGAGTTCTGAAGAACAAAGATATAAGAGATTTGACACATTGGCTGCAAGCCTCGTGTTCCAAAAGAGGAAACTCAATAAGTGCCAAGATTCCTGGCAAGTCTGGCTCAGATTCCTCACGTGTTTATTAGTGAGAATAATTTCCAACCTCCTCAAAATACTTTATGACAGACTCAAGAAATGAAGAAAGATGGATCTGAGAAAATCAGCCAATGGGGAGAGCTCACAGGACTCCAACCGAAAGCTGCATGGAAGCCCTAGGGGACTGATATTGAGCTGTTTGAAAACAAGCACTTATGGAACAAATTGTCCAGAAAGATAGAAACACAGAAACATGCTCGCTGCCCTCCCTGATTTCAGATTATGGCCTCATGTGACTGTGGCTGGAGGCGGACTGGAGAGATGGAGGGGGCCCCCTCTAACCCAGCATCAGGAGGCTCTTGCTGGCGCCAGAGGGATGGACCGCACATGGGGTAGAGCAAAAAGTCACATACTCCGGGGTTTAAATCTGGATTTGCCATTTGCACATAGTGTTTTCTCGAACAAGCTGCTCAGTCTCTCTGAGCTTCATCTGTAGAACTGGGGATATGAACATGTCATGTATTCTTTTATGAAATGGCCAGGCATGTGTGGCCACAAGAGGAGACAGAGGCTCAAGCGAAGTGTATTGTACTCACAGGTCCCAGAGACAGGAGGCACGAAGGCCACACAGGGCCACATGGGGAAGCATCAGGAAGCAGAAGACAGGAGTGAGGGGAACAGTTAGGCCACGGCCTTTCTCGGGGTTTCTGTGAGAAAGACAAGGCAGGGCAGGGTAAACAATTTAGGATTAGCTAGTTTGAATAATTTTGGTGGACTTTGAGCTATAGAGGTGGTCTCTAGTTGCCTTTTACCTGGCCCTGGAATGATTAAGGCAGAGAATATTGCCTCTTGGGGCCAGAGAGAGGAGGTATGGCTCCAGATTGGATAGTAAAGGATGCTCCCCTCTGGGTCCTTTGCATATCTAAGAATTGGCTAGCTTCAGGAAGAGCTGTCTCTCCCCAGCCAAAAAAGGTTTCTTAAGAAGTCAAAACATCGTAATATACAGAAAATAATTATATATACAGGCATACTTCAGAGATCGTGTGGGTCTGGGTCCAGACAACGACAATAAGGTGAATATTGCAATAAAGCAAGTCACCCAAATTGTTTGGTTTCCCAGTGTATATAAAAGTTATGTTTACACGATCCTATAGTCTGTTAAGTGTGCAATAACATTATGTCTAAAAAAACAATGTCCATACCTTTATTTAAAAATACTCCAATGCTAAAAAATGCTAACCATCATCTGAGCCTTCAGAGAGTTGTAATCTTTTTTGCCGGGAGATGGAGGATTGAAATATTGCAAGAATTACCAAAAAGTGACACAGAGACACAAAATGAGCAAACGCTGTTGGGAAAATGGTGCCAATAGACTTGCTTGATGCAGGGTTGCCACAAACCTTGAATTTGTAAAAGACATAGTGTCTGCAAAGTGTAATAAGGCATGCCTGTATGTATACTCACAGATACAATACAGAACACATCTCATTTGTGAAACTGGACATACGAACGACGGTCTCAAAGGATCACATGAGGTAAAATACATGACACCCAGCCCACTATCTGATACTGAGTGGACAGTCATTAATATTAGTTTTCTCTCTTCTTCTGTTCAGTTAAGTGGAAGGACCATGGGATTAGTCATTTCATCTACACCTCTGTCTACCTGTGTGACCCAGGGCAAGAGGGTCCTTCTGTCTAGGACTCCGTTTTCATATCTGTGAAAGAGGGAGGGGCATCCACATGGTCGCCAAGGTACCTTTAAGGCCCGATGTTGCTACTTTCTTGTCTGATTCCTGCTGAGATTGGAAGTGCACCTTTCTGGGATGGAAGGACTGGGACAAGAGGTCCCACAGGGGTACATGGAAAAGGCAGCCTTGGAGGTTGAAACCGTGATGCCAGATTGAAAAAGAGATTGTCCACACCTTTGAGCACAGAGCCCAGCTCTGATGGCCCACGCTGGGCCATCTCTCTAGAGCCCACACAGTTAATCTCCCCAGTAACCAACCATGGGCCCAGCCTTGGTGAGCCAGGGAGCAGGGATAGTGCATATGAGGTTGTGAAGCACAAAAGTACCTATTCCACCGCATACATTTCATTTTCACACTGATGTAAGTATCTTGCCTGTAGACCAAACCCCTAAGTCTCCCCATAGCATCTAACTCTGAGGACTGCTATAAAAAAAAAAAAAAAAAAGATTGGGGTGGATATCCGATATTCCACACGTGGTCAAGTGTCCAGCAGTCAATAAGTGCTGAATATGAAAGTTTCCTCTCTTGTGAATTATTCATGACCCAATGAAACTGTCTCATGTCTTAATAACATTCAAACGCTTATCTGTATCTTTTAAAAAATGTGAATGGTCCATTTGCTAGCCCAGTGATGACATGAGATTCTAGAGAGGAGTTTATGCTCTATGATGGGTGGGTACCATGTATATAGAAGGGCCGTGCATTGAGTGAAATCCAGCAAGTTAGGTTTTAGGTTTTTTTCATTTTCTTTTGTGTTGTTGTTTTACTTTCATTTTCAAATAGAATGAAAACTGCTGGAGATAAGATCAACTCTGGGCTCTAAAAGAGCAGTACTTACACCCCGACCCCTTCTTCTTGATGGATTGCTTCATTATAGCTTAGGGTTTTATTATATTGTATATCAATGGGGACTCCAGCTTAAATGCCAAAGAAAGGTGCCTGGGAAAATCACTGAGCGTGTACCATGGGACAAGTCACTTTTCTCTAAATGGGACTCTCCTTTCCATGTGTGGTTTGAGAATAAGGGTCTAAATTTGTCAGGAGAGGTCTTTATTTATTTAGAACTATATTCCATTAGTAAGTCTTTGAGGGCTACTTTGTAGAAATAACTGCAATAAAGGACCAACAGGCCCCATTAAAGTATAGAGAAGATTCCCCACTAGATTTTTGTTTCTAAATGAAACTGTCACATCCTAAGAGCGCATCATTACCCAAAGGCATCAGTGATTTGAAGAGGGACTTGGTCCTCAAATCTCCAGGCAGTCTGGCTCCATGAGACTCCGACTGGTTGCATTCTAGGCTCTTCTGAGTTGGCCAGGATAGTACCACCTGAGGACATGACTAAGGCTTGGAAATCGGCACCCACCTTTACTCTCCACCCCAGCTTCTTCCCAGTTAATCTCTAGTAAAGGCCCTCACTTATTATGGGTTAAATTGTGTACCCCTCAAAATTGGTATGTTGAAGCCCTAACCTCTAGTACCTCAGAATGTGACTGTATTTGGAGACAGGGCTTTTAAAGAGGTGATTAAAGTCAGATGAGGTCACCATGTTGGGCCCTAAATCGGTATGATTAGTGTCCTTATAAGAAAAGGAGTTTAGGACACAGACACGCACAGAGGGAAGGCCATGAAGACACGGGATGAGCACAGCCGTCTACAAGCCGAGGAGCGAGGCCTCAGGAGAAATCAAACCTGCCAACACCTTGATGTTGGACTTCCAGCCGCCAGAACTATGAGACAATTAATTTCTAATTTCTGTTGTTTAAGTCATGCAGTCTGTGGTATTTTTTTAAATTAATTTATTTTATTTATTTATTTTTGGCTGTGTCGGGTCTTCGTTGCTGCGTGCGGGCTTTCTCTAGTTGCGGCGAGCGGGGGCTACTCTTCTTTGCGGTGCGTGGGCTTCTCATTGCAGTGGCTTCTCTTGCTGCGGAGCATGGGCTCTAGGCGCGCGGGCTTCTGTAGTTGCAGCATGCAGGCTCAGTAGTTGTGGCACACGGGCTTAGTTGCTCCGCGGCATGTGGGATCTTCCCGGGCCATGGCTCGAACCTGTGTCCCCTGCATTGGCAGGCGGACTCTCAACCACTGCGCCACCAGGGAAGCCAGTCTGTGGTATTTTCCTATGGCAGTCCAAGCAAACTAATATACCACTTATTTGTCTCTTAAAAAATGCATAAATAAAAGAAGGAAAAAATAAAATAAAAAATAAAGACAAAGAAAGGAAAGAAACAATGATAACAAGCATATCCATGAGTAGGATGGTTTTTAGACCTGCCTCTCCCTGGATGGCCCACTGAAGCTTGTCAGGGTGATTACAGGTACAGCTTAGAATAACCACAAGAAATCATCTTATTTACAGCCCCTGATTATAATATCACACCACTTTGTTTTCATGGTGAGTGCTTTTCTTTCCCCCACAATGATGTGAAGCCAAGAGGAGTCTGATGGAGAGCCTCTGCAGTTGGCATCAGAACACCCAGCTCCCAACTCTGGCTTGCCCCTTCTTAGCTATAAGACCTCTGAAATTTACTTAATTTCTCTGAGCTTTAGCTCTCCTCACTTTAAAACAGGGATAATAAATAATGCCTACTTCACAGGTCGTTCTGAGGGTTAAGTAGCACAGGCACATGGAATGTCTGAGGTGTTGGTAAGAATTTGACAAGGATGAGCTAACTAATGTTGAATCCAGGGATTGTTTTGAGAGTCTGATTGTAAATGCAATATACCACATTTGTCCCTTTTATGTGTAATCCTCCTGCCTTCAGCTGAGATTTCACATCAATTAAGATAATTTTGAGTTTTGATTTTGTCATCTACAATATTACTCTTGCCAGCTTTGCATCGGCTGTTGGTTATCTACAGCAATTTGATTCAAAATGGCTTGAAGGCTTAAATATAAGACATGACACCATAAAACTCCTAGAAAAGAACATAGGCAAAACATTCTCTGACATAAATTGTACCAATGTTTTCTTAGGTCAGTCTCCCAAGGGAATAGAAATAAAAGCAAAAATAAACAAATGGGACCTAAGCAAGCTTGTAAGCTTTTGCACAGCAAAGGAAGCCACAAACAAAACAGAAAAACAAACCTATGGACTGGAAGAAAATATTTGCAAATGATGTGACCTACAAGGGCTTACTTTCCAAAATATACAAATAGCTCATACAACTCAATAAGAAAAAAACAAACAACTCAAACAAAAAATGGGCAGAAGACCTAAACAGACATTTTTCCAAAGAAGACGTACAGATGGCCAATAGGCACATGAAAAGATGCTCAACGTTGCTGATTATTAGAGAAATACAAATCAAAACTGCAGTGAGGTACCATCTCACACCAGTCATAATAGCCATCATAAAAAAGTCTACAAATAACAGATGCTAGAGAGGGTGTGGAGAAAAAGGAACCCTCAAAAAAAAAAAAAGGGAACCCTCCCACACTGTTGGTGGGAATGTAAGTTGGTGCAGCCACTGTGGAAAACAGTCTGGTTGTTCCTCAGAAAACTAAAGATAGAACAATAGCAATTTTACTCCTGGGTATATATCTAAAAAAAAAAAAAACCCCAAAACACTAATTCGAAAAGATACATGCACCCCAATGTTCATAGCAGCACTATTTACAATAGCCAAGACATGGAAACAACCTAAATGTCCATCGACAGATGAGTGGATATAGAAGACATGGTACATATATACAATGGAGTATTACTCAGCCATACAAAAGGAATGAAATAATGCCATTTTGCAGCAACATGGATAGACCTAGAGATGATCATATTAAGTGAAGTAAGTCAGGCAGCGGAAGACAAATACTATATGCTATGACTTATCATATGGTAGAATCTAAAATAGGACACAAAGGAACTTATTTATGAAACAGAAACAGACTTACAGACATAGAGAACAGACTTATGGTTACCAAAGGGAAGAGGTGGTGGGGGAAGGATAAATAGGAGTTTGGGATTAGCAGATATAAACTATTATATATAAAATAGATAAACAACAAGGACCTACTGTATAGCACAGGGAACTATATCCAATATCCTGTAATATACGATAACAGAAAAGAATCTGAAAAAGACTATATAGTTTCTGAAACTATATAGAAACTAACACAACATTGTAAATCAACTATACTTCAATTTTTAAAAAAGTGGACCCCTCCTGCCCCCCACAAAATAGCTTTTTTTTTTTTTGTGGTACGCGGGCCTCCCTCCGCCGTGGCCTCTCCCGTTGCGGAGCACAGGCTCCGGACGTGCAGGCTCAGCGGCCATGGCTCACGGGTCCAGCCACTCCGCAGCATGTGGGATCTTCCTGGACCGGGGCACGAACCCGTGTCCCCTGCATCGGCAGATGGACTCTCAACCACTGCGCCACCAGGGAAGCCCCCAGATAATCTTAATATTGTGTTTGGGTTTTCTTTTCCCAAAGAACATTTGGAAACACATTAGAAGAGTTTTAAAACAGGTTCCTTTTGTATGTACTTTTCTCCCTAAGTAAATGATAAATTTCTTGATAGAAAAGCTTACATTTTAGACTTCTGTGTATTTACTGCTGCCCAAACCCATATAGTGAGTTGGTACCTCACAGACATGTATTGAATGACTTAATGCATGAATGAACAAATGAATATCCCCAATTCAAACTTATCTGTGAGCTCTTAGGACAACAGGGAATCAGGATGTGAAAAGGGAATCCGCTAAAAGGGAGATGGGAAGAGAGTTGGCCTCTTTATGCTTAGGGAAGAAGGGATGCTTCTTGTCTTAGCCTGGAATTTCTTTGGAAATCAGAGCCAGAGACACGGGCTTGGTAGTTTATTGTGAAAAGTGATCCTGGGAAGCAGGATTTGGGGACCGGAGGGATCAGAAAGGAGGGAAAACAATTACAAGGATGTATTCTTGAGCCGGTCTCTGCTGTGGCTGCTAGAGCTCAGTCCTTCCAGGACTTTCCAAGGGGCTATGTAGTAAAAGCTGCAGACTTGTCTGTCTGTGGAGAGTGTTTATCCACCAGCTGCTTCCTGCATAGGTCAGGGTTACCCTGAGTGGCAAGGCCATGCATAGATGAGGTCCAGGTGGTTCCCATGATTCTGAGAAGTCACAGAAGCCCTGGGGGCAGACAGCTGGAGATCGGAGGTGCGGATAAAGTACGGTGTTGCCGGGTTACACCCACCTGAAGGTGGTCATTGTAGCCCTGGCCAGAGTAAAAGGTGGGCTGAGAGAGAGCGAGGCTGGGCCCAAGGGCTGCCCCCATCTCCTCCACTGGTCCAGGCATTTTTTTTTTTTTTGGTGCACTGCATGGCCTGCGGGATCGAACCTGTGCCCCCTGCAGTAGAAGCTTAACCACTGGACCACCAGGAAAGTCCTCCAAGCTCTTCTAAGAAGAGATATGGGCACTTCTGTGCCTCCTACCATTCTCCATTTTCAATCATTCACTTATTCATCTGATAGCTATTTACTGACCAGCTACCAGGTTGCAAGATTCTGCACTGGGCACTATGTTAGTCTAAATAGCAAGTCCCTAATTCCATTTGCGAATTCACAAAGAATTGGTCTCTTTCCTATTAGACGTATGCACCCCATCAAAATGCTGGGTTTCCTGACATTGCTGGTAATAATTTCAGATCCTTTAGCCTCTGAAATGGGAATCCTGGGGATATGTTCTCCAGGAGGAGCCTTCTGAGTTATAATTTGTCTTGGATCCCATTTTCCACAGTAATCAACAGTGAATTATCAGAGATTCCATCTGCTTGGACCACCAAAGGGAATGCTTATGCCGGGAGCGCAGAATATCCAGCCACACCTCTGAGGAAAGTAATCAACATGTTGGTGGGGTTTTTCTTCCTCTGAGTTTGTACCAGGCCATCCTAATATGGATATCCATGGCTGTCCGCTGGCTTCCAGTCAGCCTGCGCTCCATGCATCCTCCAGCTCCCAGTCTGTGCTCATCCATGGGCCAGAGTCAGGGTCTATGTGTAAAGGATGGGTATCTGGGCTGCAGCCAACCCACCGTTCCAGGGGGCAGGCAGTCTACATCCTTCATGCCTGTTTGTTGGATCCTGCCTGTAAGACCGAGAATTGGCCACCTGTGCTTGCTCACTTAGGGAGCCCTACCAGCCTCTGAACTGACAAAGGCCACTGCAGGTAGGCTCTCAGGAGGTCACACCTATGTGGGCAAAGCCTGTGGCCCCAGGAGCCACTGGTTGATGAGTCTTCAGATGGACTGGGCATCATAAAGCTCAGACCACCTGTGCAAAGACGGAGAGTCTGTCTGGCTTCCTTCTCAAAGGGCCTCCTGATGCTCTGAGCTTCGGCTGCAAGCTCCCGGCTCCCTGCTGTGTGAGCAGGGGCTGGTGAGGCCACAGACAAAGGAGAAGCCAGTCTCCAGACTATAAATATTTATCCTGGACATCCTGCTGAGCTAGGAACAAGGGCATGTGGTTCTTAAAAACAAATAAGGAAATAAGCTCACCCCAAATGTACCAATCTGCTGCCCTCCTCTTTGGGTCCTTATGAATGTCCCCTAATACCCTCCCTCCCCAATCTGCTTCATTTCCCCTGCCTCAGCCCTTCACTTACAAAACACGCATTCGAAGAGAAAGTTATGCAGAATTTCAAGAGAGTGACCGCAGAGCAGTAAGCCCCAAGCACGGGGCCCTTCTGCACGTGGCACCGTGTGTCACTGCACTGGTCACACACCACGAGGCTGGCCCTGGTTTCCTCCTACCTCTTGGAAACAGGGGGGCCCTAGTGAAAACGTGCATCACTTTAAGTGCTAAAGGTCTACTGATTACCTCTTCGTTATGCAATTCTGAATGAATATTATGCTCCACTTTTAAATTAATTTTCTATTAACGTCACATGTCTCCAGATCTCAGGAAATCCAACCCTGTGTGGCAGACCTCCTGAAAGAAAGCCCCTGTCTTTTTCTTGGTGCTTAAATTGAGGTGCTTACCTTGCAGTTTCATTTCAGCCCCATCCTTTCCCATCTCTGCCCTTAATGTGATGCTCTATGAATTCTGATACCCGCCTTCCTTCTGTCAGCCTAAATGAAGACAAGGCAGGACCGCTGCATGGGGCAGTGAAAGAGCCAGGCAGGTCCACCTCCTACTTACAGATGGCCTTGAGTTACTTACTTCATCGCTTGAGTTTCCATTTTTCATCTGTGAAATGGTGATACCGTCTGCCCGTAGGCTTGGGAGGACCACAGGAGAATTGTACGGCCCTTGGCAGTGTTCTAGCATCTACCTCCCCAAGGGCCTCCATCAAACTTGGATGCTATTTCTTCGTGCCAGCCCCCTCCCCAAGCCTCTAACAAGTCCCTCCTGCTTCTTGGGCCGGTGCAGGGCCTCTGCCCAGGTGGTCTGGGTAGAAAGGGAGGCAGATGCCTTCTGCTGTTTTGTGCAAGGGGGTTGGGGGGTAAGGGGGGGCCAGCAGGGCCTTCAGAGACCGAGCAGCCTGAGCTTCCTTTCATGCTCTGCCACCTTCTCGCACTTCGTCATCTGAACACAGGCAGAATGCCTACTTCACAAGTGTGCTGGGAAGAGGAAAGGAAGCCGCTTCTAGCAAGAAATGAGAACCGAGTCTGGTATACAGTAGGTACTTAATAAATGTCATCTCCTGCCCTGCTTCCCCATGTAGACTTTGGAGTTCAGTATGGGACTGACCTTCCCTGCAGCAGGTATGGAGGACAGAAGACCGGATTGAGGGACAGATGACCCCATCCCATCCTTATTTCATGCTTCTGGCATCTCTTGCCTTCTCTGAGCCTCTTTTTTTCACCCTTCGATGAGATTAGGAATACCTGCCCTTCCTACCTCCCGAGATTAGTTATACTGAAAATTAAGGGAGGTAATGGATGTGAAATTTTGTACAGAGATAAAGCGTTATTAACACCAATGCCCAAGGTTTAGGTGACCAAACCTCAAACAGAACACTTAGCTTTCTTCCTCCCAACTCATACATACTTCCCCTTCCTTGCTGGCACTGTGGGTGTGCCTGATGTTTTGGGGGAAGACATCCTCTCTGGTCAGTGACATCTGGAGCACCTTGGCTTAACCAGCATGTGATCATTTTCTAATGAACATAGGAGACAATTATGGAACAGGGAGACATCTCGGGGCTGGGGTGTGGGTAGGAAGGCTGCAGGAGACGTGTCTATGCGAACCACCTAGCCCAGGGCATGGCCTGAGACAGACATTAATACATTAATCATATATTATTATAAAGTGTACATTAACACACTCATTAGTATTCGGCAATTAATACTGAATCTGAATCCCAGTTAGAATCCATGATTCCTGCCAAGCAGCCTGACTCCCGCCTGGGTTTATGACGGGGAACTCATTACCTTCAAGCTTTATTCCATATTTGTGTGTTTCTGTTAAAAAGTTTGTTCTGTGCCTTCCACCGTTTCGGCAGTATCGCAAGGGGAACTCTGGACCGAAACTTCCTGAGCCCAAAGTCAGTCTCCTCCGTCAACCAGTGTGTGACCTTGTGAGTTACTCAACCTCTGTGTGCCTCAGTTTCCTCGTTTGGAATATGAGGATCACAGCAACGCTTATCTCATAGGCTTGTTATGGAATTAAGTGTATTAATACGGGAAGCACTTAGAAGAGTGGCTGGCACATAGGACTCAGGAAATGCCAGTTATTATTGTTACTCTGTAATTTATTTTCCCCTTGTGAAAGTATGAAAGTTGAAGCATAGTTAAAGCACATTAAAAGTAAATACAGCAGGCAGAGAGATAAATGAACTGTTTGCATAAACATGAATTAAGAGAGCCACACTCAAGGAAGAATTGTTCCCTGTTGAGGACAGCAAACATCTGGAAGGAATTAAATGGCGGATGAGAGGGGCTGGGGGTAATGTGAGCTAAGAACACGCTGTGACTGTTGGAAGGATAGCTCACTTCTGGGGTAGGTAAGTGATCCCAAAAGGGGGAGGCTGCTCTGGGCTTCTGCGGCATGATTGGATGCCTGAAGAGTATTAACCCCTCAAAATAATTTTGTTCTGATTAGCTGGAGTACCTAAAATGCCTGTAACATTCCTTTGAGCTAATGCATGGCCTTGAAAAAGCCATTTCTTAAATGCCAATATACTAACATGAAATAACAAGGTATCGTTTTGTATCTGTGAAATTAACCATATGAAAACTGTAAGTGTACACTGAGGTTTCACTGAAACTGGCACATTTAAAAATCTATAATATACCTATAAATAGGTATAACTTTGGGGGATGTGATTTGGCTGGAAATTTTTTATTCGTTTTTTTTTTTTCTTTTTGTGATTGGGTTGGAATTTTTAAGAGTCATAAAAATGTCTATAACTTTGGCTCTACTAATCCAACTTCTGGGAATTTACTGGTAGGAACAATTTCAAAAGAAGAAGGGACCTTTCTGGGTTTATTTTCCATGATTGAGAATGGGTAAATTACAAGACACCTCCCTGATAGACTCTTAGGCAGCCATCAAAAGTATAATTATAAATGAAAGATGGGAGAATATTTGTAAAATAATCATTGACAAATTAAAAAAAAACCCAGAAATCAAATTGTAAAGATTGGGTATGCACATGGATGGAACTAGAAGAAGAAAATGGAAGGAAAACCAGTGGGCCTTGTTGGAGACTGTGGGATGGTGGAAGAATTTTTTCTTTTATTTCAATTTATGTTAAAATTGGTTGTGCAATAAACAATCATCGAAGACCCAAATGAACCCTCCTGGAAGGGGTAGCTGATTGTCAGCTTTTACCATACGGGCAAGTTTCAGTCCAGTTTTCCGGACAGAGAGAAGGGGTCTTCAAGCTGGTAGGTTCTGAAAGGAGGGGGCTGATGGGCAAGGCCAGGAGCCTCCAAGGGCACAGGGCACCAGCTGGGCGTGGGGACCACCTGAAGAGAGAAGGAGGGGCTGGTGGGAGCTGGCAGAGAGTGAGTTTAAGGGAAATTGCCTCCTTCGTGTCATTGCCTCTGGCCGGCCTGAGCTAATGGAGTCTTAAATCAAGTAGTTGCACTGTTACCCTTAGGCACTCACGATCCCAATTTTAAAACCAGAATTAACAAAACGTGTTTTACTACTTCTGATAAGCTGCGGTATCTCTTTGAACTTTGGAACATCAAGAGCAGAGACTGCCACTAAAATATTGGGCTTTCTGTTTTCCAACTGCCCTGTCTCTAATACTTGTCAAGCAATCTGGGTCGAATATTGGACAAACACATGATCTAATCCTGGACTGCAATGATTTCTTTTTTTTTTTTTTTTTTTTTCGGTACGCGGGCCTCTCACTGCCGTGGCCTCTCCCGTTGCGGAGCACAGGCTCCGGACGCGCAGGCTCAGCGGCCATGGCTCACGGGCCCAGCCGCTCCGCGGCACGTGGGATCCTCCCGGACCGGGGCACGAACCCGTGTCCCCTGCATCGGCAGGCGGATTCTCAACCACTGTGCCACCAAGGAAGCCCCTGCAATGATTTCTTAGGTAGACAATTCCTGTGGTTACTTGGGCTGTGACTGGTTCACGGTTTCATTTCCCCAGAACCTTTACTTGTATTGACAACTCTTTAGCTAATTTTCCAGAGTAGCGGAGTAATGGAGGGAACCACTGGACCAGGAGTCAGGGAGCATGCCATTAGGCAGATCACGAATACTCTCCGGCCTCAGTCTTTTTATCTGTAAATTGGGGAAACTTTTTACAGATGACTGCATAGACCTAAATTCTATGATGACAGTCTGAAAAACCCACTTTGGGCCGTGTTAGAGAGTTTTATGCCCGGAATGAAGCTGACGATCCTTCTACCATACTTTGCCCAGTCTTTCCACACCATGGAAAAACCAAATTTAGATCAAGCCGCACCCTGTAAGGGGATGTTGACACACTGAGTATGTGCAAAAGAGGTTAGCCAGGATACATGGAGGCTTAGAAGCTTGTTGTGAGACAGCAGATGAAGGAACTACAGATTTAAACCAGAAACATTGTTACGTAGCAGGGATGTGATAACTGTCTTTGAGATGCTGAAGAGCTGTCTTGTGGGAAAAAAAAAAAAATTCACTTGCTTTATGTGATCTCAGAGGGCAGGATCAGTGGATAGAAATTACAGGGAGGCAACTTTCAAGTCGGGACGGAATGTAGAACATTTGAACAGTTAGAGCTAACTGAAGGTGGAGAGATGGGTATACGCAGAGGCTGGGCATATGCTTTTCTTGGAGATTAAAGGGCTGAGTGAGGGAGAATTTGTTTTTTGTTGTTGTTGTTGTTGTTTGGTTTTGGGGGGGGCGTTTTTTGGCTATGCCGCGTGGCATGTGGGATCTTAGTTCCCCGACCAGGAATCGAACTTGCCCCCTGCAGTGGCAGCACTGGACCACCAGGGAAGTCCCGAGGGAGAATCTGAAGTGGGGTTCCAATGCCCAGCTAGCACTGTGAGCCTCTGAATCTAATCTGAAATGACTTATCTCCTCCAGAGTGGCCGCCATCAATGCTGTGCACTTCCAGAAGCATCAGCCCCAGCACCCTCCCAAACTACCTTCCCCTTCCAAATCTTCTCATTGCTTGAACAAGCTGTGTACCAAATTCCCCGGCTCTGTCCATTCCAAGATTTCCAAGGCACAGCTCCCTCTGTGCCTCATTTGCCCCCATCTCCTACCCTGCCCACCCCGCCCCCACTACTAGGTTCCATGTCTCTGGTTTGCAGAGCAGAGCAGGAGACAGCTGTGGACAGTGCACAGCAAACACACAAGCATCCCTAGACATCCCAGGATGCACCGGGGTTTGTAGTGTACCTGAGTGCAGTCCATGAGCTTCCAGGAGACACCGGATGCTAGCTTATAATGATTAAGATGCACACCCCTCCCCTTCGTATTGTGAAACAGCTTTTCTTATAACCGAGAAAAGGAAACCTCGCCAAGAGGAAAGGGTGGGAAATCACTGAGGTGGGTTGTTTGCCTGAGGAGGGAAATAGGAGATCTAGAAGTCAGAGGCAGAGAAGGGAGGGTATGGATGTAAAAGCATCTCCACCCACCCAGAGGGAATGGGACCCCGAATTCAGGAGTGGGGATGACCAGTGTTGCCCGGAGCCTGGCTGAGTCTGCTGCTGCTGCGGTCCCTTCAGGCAGTTCCCTAGCAGGCTTGTAGGGAGGCGTCTGGGTCGGAAGCAAGCCAGCCCTCTGCGTTGGAATCCTGCTTCCACCTCTTACTTGCTGTTCTGCCTGGGGCAACTTCAACAGCTCTTGCCCTAAAAGGGGATAAATAAGGGTACCTCCCTCCCAAAGTGGAGAGGATGACACACAATATTGTAGGGTGAGCCGCGTGGAACCGCTGATGTCTGATGGTTTCCAAAATATAAAAAAGACAATGTCTTATGGATCAACCTCATCCATAATGAGTCCCCGGTTCCCAAACTCATCCGCACCTTAGAATTATCTCGGGCTCTTTTTAAAATTCCAAAGCCCGGGTCACCTCCCCAGACCCATCCAATCACAATTTCGACAGGTGGGGTGCCTGGCCAGGTGATTCTCATGGGCAGACACGTTTGGGGACCACTGGCTGAGCACAGTGCCGGGGATGTATTGAGGCGCTCGGCCATGGCCACCTCTGATTTCCCTTCATCTGTCGTTTATTGAGCACTCCCGGCCTGCCGGGCTCTGTCCGGGCCTGCCTCTTGGGCCCCGGGGGCCTCCGCAGCCGCCTCATCTCTGCCCCCTCCCCCACCCCTCCTCCTCCTCCTCCCCTCCTCCTCCTCCTCCTCCTCCTCCTCCTCCTCCTCCTCCTCCTCCTCCTCCTCCGCAGTGTCCAGGCCCCGGAGCTCCCCGGACGACCTGAAGGCGCTGACTCGGAACGTGAACCGGCTGAACGAGAGCTTCCGGGAGTTGCAGCTGCGGCTGCTGCAGGCCCCGCTGCAGGCCGAGCTGAGCGAGCAGGTGTGGAAGGCGCAGGACGCGCTGCAGAACCAGTCGGACTCGCTGCTGGCGCTGGCGGGCGCGGTGCAGCGGCTGGAGGGCGCGCTGTGGGGACTCCAGGCGCAGGCGACGCAGAGCGAGCAGGCGGTGGCTCTGCTGCGCGACCGCACGGCCCAGCAGAGCGACGCGGCGCACCTGGAGCTCTACCAGCTGCAGGTGGAGAGCAACCGCAGCCAGCTGCTGCTGCGGCGCCACGCCGGCCTGCTGGACGGGCTGGCGCGCCGGGTGGGCGCCCTGGGCGACGAGCTGGCCGACGTGGGCGGCGCCCTGCGCGGCCTCAACCTCAGCCTGTCCTACGACGTGGCCCTGCAGGGCACGCGGCTGCGGGACCTGCAGGTGCTGGTGAGCAACGCCAGCGAGGACGCGCGCCGCATGCGCCTCGTGCACCGGAGCCTGGAGCTGCAGCTCAAGCAGGAGCTGGCCGTGCTCAACAGCGTCACCGAGGACCTGCGCCTCAAGGACTGGGAGCACTCCATCGCGCTGCGCAACATCTCCCTGGCCAAAGGTACCCCCGACCGCCCGCGACCCCGGGGGCTGAGGCCTCCTTCCCGCACCTGCCTCCCCAAGGTCCGGGAGTCCCCCTCCCTACCCGAACCCGCTCCCCCTTTATGAAGTCTTGCCCTCCAGGACCCTGGAGTGTTCTGCCCAAACGGACTGTGCCCATTTCCAGGCCCGCACAGGATAAACCTCCTCCCTGCTGCCCCCCGCCCCAGACAGTGCACTCTGTCTGCACCTCTAGGCATGAGAATGGCCAAGATGGCTCCTGGGGACCTGGGTGGTCAGAGCTTGGATGTGCCAGCCGGAGCCTCCAAGAGTTTGGGTCTGGGGAGGAAGGCTGTGACTCAGGCCAGACAGGGAGGCGCTCCCCCGGTGTCCTGGTCCTTGCATGGTGTTCCATGATGTTGGGCTGCACCCCGCAGGCCTACAAGGCCTGCACTTGCCCAGCTTTAAGACAGAAGGGCGAGCCTGGAGTCAGCAACAGAGACATCAGTGGTTTAATGGATTGGGGAGTTTACACGTCTGAAGCAAGGTCCTGGAGTGACACCCCACCGTGTGCGTCGGACGGGCGGGCAGGACAAGGCGGCGGTCTTCTCTGTGGGGTGGGGGTGGGGGGAAGGGGAGATTGCCAGCTGGGAATTGATGTCAGGTGGGCTCATCGGTTACCAGGGAAACTAGCAGAGGGTCACGCCCCTCAAGGCCCCTTTGATAAGAACAGTCACTAGCTGGGGCGGAGGCAAGTATGTAGGAAGATGAGTCATGTGATTAGGGTGTAGGTGAAGCAGACACTCATTGGGCAGGGGATATTCAGAGAGCAAGAGAACAGCCATCTTGGGTGGCCTGACCGTACACATGGTGGAGCTACAAAAAGTTGGAAAATTCCAAATTTGAACCTGGCCTCCCAGGCTGTTATAAAGCTATATTCATCCAGGTAGAAGAACCTGTTTTATTTTCTTTAACAATGTGTTGGCTTCCTTTATCACTCTTGAATATAATGGCAAAAATGCATGGGGCTCCATTCGGACTCTAGCTCGGGGTCCACAAACATCAGCACCTTTACAGCCAACCTCCCTCTCTTGCACCCCTGACTGACCACTCCCCCGCTCCCCTCTCCCCCATTCCTTCCCGCCGCTGTCTGCCCTGCCTGTCACTGTCAGAGTGTTCACGAAATGTGCTCTTCCTGCATGACCCCCTGCTCAGAACCCAGGTCTGCGGGGTTCACCAAAAACTCCTTAGGCTGACAGTGGACAATGATACCATTGTGAACACCAACTATGTCAGGTACCGTGCCAAGTGTATCTCACAGGGTGTCTTTTAAAAACAACCATGAATGTGCTGAGATTCAGGAGGCTGCCCACAGTTGCAGGCTAGGAGGTGATGGGGCCAGGACTTGAACCCTAGCTCTTCTGATCCCAGAGCTGATGTGCCTTCCAGCACATCCCTGGCCCCAGCCTGTCTTCCCTGCCTTCTCCTCTAACTGGTCCCCTGTACCAGGGGTTACAAACAGTACTGTCTGCAGGGACCAGTCGAGCAATGTCAATGCCTAAAATGACTTTGGTGTCAGGGGAGTAGTAGGGGCTATTGCAGGTCCAGCCCGTTTTGGCCTGGCATTGATAAGGTCTTCCCATTTTTTCCAGAGAAACTGGAAACATGGAATGTTCTAGAAATTTTTAATTATTTAACTCTGTGGGCCAAATACAACACATCTGTGGGTCATACATGGTTCCCAGATGGCCATCTTGCATCCCCTGCCCTATGTGAAGCATCCAGTCCAGTGGGACACGTCTTGTCCCTGCCCCAGAGACACAGCCCACCTTTCCCACTGCCTTAGCTTTACTCCAGCGGTTCCTTCCACTGCAGAACCTCCTTCTTCCTCCTCGTGATCCAAATCCCCCTGATCCTTCCCATCTCAGGCAAACCCACCTCCTCCAGGAACCCGCTGGCCTCTCTAGCTCACTGACGTCTCCCTTCTCTGGGATTCTGTATTTATCAGAGCAGAAGGTAGTCATTATGGAGACTTATATTTGCATGGTACTTTCCAGATCCAGTTAATAATAACAGAACATTATTTTGTTTTAAAGTGGGTCCCCATCACCAGCTATGAGCTTGGTTGAAGGCAGGTTTCACTATGGAGAGCGGGTAGGATTCCTGCAGAAAAGCAACTGAGGCTGCAGGAGAAAATACCAGGCTTACTCCAGGGCACACAATTAGAAATGATCCAACCCAGGGCTTTTGTATCCAACAGCTTTAATAAGGTGTAATTTACATGCCGTCGGATTCACCCATTTTAAATGTGCCATTCAGTCGCCAGCCCACGACTTTCAACCCATCACCCTCAGCTGTCCACCCCTGTGTCCCCCAGCACCTAACAGTGTGATACATGTGACTGGAACTCCAGGAATGTTTGTGGAACAGCTGTTACATCTTTTGAACCCGTGCCATCAGAGGATCAGTTTTCTTGTCCTGGGTCACTTTGGTTTCATGTCTCAGAAATCAAAGGAGAGCAGGCGGTAGCATGTCTTCTTCCAAATCCACACCCCTGGGGTCTTAGCTTTTCCCATCTTTTCATTTCCTTGACCTCCCCAGTCTGTTCAGTACTTAATAATAGCAGTGACACCGAATCATAACCTACCACGAGCCAGACATTTTGTCGAGATTTATTCTCTAAGTAGACATTAAAGAGTGCTAATCCTCACATCCTGCAAAAAAGGGTTTTTTTTTTTTTTTTTTTTGGCGGTACGCGGGCCTCTCACTGCTGTGGCCTCTCCCGTTGCGGAGCACAGGCTCCGGGGCCATGGCTCACGGGCCCAGCCGCTCCGCGGCATGTGGGATCCTCCCAGACCAGGGCACGAACCCGTGTCCCCTGCATCGGCAGGCGGACTCCCAACCACCGCGCCACCAGGGAAGCCCAAAAAAAGGTATTATTGAACCCATTTTATAGCTGAGAAACTCGAATAACTTTCCCAGTGTTTCTTACACAATTGGCAAGTGACAAAGCCAAGATTTAAAGTGGGTCTTTCTGGCTCAGAAACCATGTTTTTTCACTGACCGTGGTGCTTTCTGGGGTGGAGAGAGACCAGCTGGCAGCCATGAAGTGAGAAGGAAGCGTGGTCCCTCAGGTCTATTCCCGTATTGGGGGGTAGGCCCTACCAGGCTCGCCCCCTTTCTTTTTCTTCCGGTCAACAGACATCACCAGGCTTCCTGCTGGTGCAGCCTCTTTGGCCTCACCGAACATTTCGCATCCTGATTCTTTAATTTCTGAGTCCCTCTCCTTGGCTCGGCCTGAAGCAGCTCTGGGTCATGCATTTGCCATGGTTCTTCCGGTGGAATCCTCTAAGCAGCCTTTCTTTGGTTCTGAAACTAAGTTTCACACTTGGTTCATTTGAACTGAAGTTTCATCTCGGTTCTGCCCAGACCTGCCTTCCAGTCTTCAAGCTTGGCATTATTGATGGGTCGCTGGCTCTTCAGAGATGAACACCATTCGGCCCCTATATCTCCCAGGACCATCACTGTGGCTGGCGTCTCCCCTTCCCACCTCCCTCTCTCCTGGTTGTTAGGGACCCGATTGGTATGATTAAAGAGAGTTCTGTTTGGTATATCGGAATGTAATTACCATTCAACTTCAACAGCACAAAACTCTCTCCTGGCTTTTAGATAAGGGATGTTTTACCAGATAAGCTTTCCTGCAT
This sequence comes from Physeter macrocephalus, assembly GCF_002837175.3. Lineage (NCBI taxonomy): Eukaryota > Metazoa > Chordata > Mammalia > Artiodactyla > Physeteridae > Physeter > Physeter macrocephalus. The sequence continues at coordinate 97,863,767 of NC_041222.1, read as the reverse complement.
TTTTACTCTGCTGTCTGAACTAGTTTTGTTCAGTTCCGCTCTTAGTCCTTAAACACACACACACACACACACACACACACACACACAC
>NC_041222.1:97847229-97863351 GCF_002837175.3 Physeter macrocephalus | reverse complement strand
CTCTCTCTCTCTCTCTCTCTCTCTCTCTCTTTGCCCTTTCCTGGCTCAGAATCCACAAATACCCCACTATGTATATTTTTCAAATATGAGCTTGTTTTTGTTATTCTTGAGCTTGACCCCAAACGGTTTCATTCTCTCACTTTGTTACGCAGTTTTCTATGAGTTTTGCCTCTGGGTTTGTCTTTTGTGTACATTCACGGTGGGGCTTTCTGTTTTCTGCTTTGGATTTTCAGCATTTATCAAGTCTGTTGAAATCTCTCTGTGGCTCTGAAAGAAGCAGAGAACTTAGATGATCAGACAGGGGAGGCATCCCAGGAGGGGGAAAGCTAACCAGAGAGGGGAGGCGTCCCAGGAGGGGGCAGTGTGTGAGCAAAGGCCTGAAGGCAAGACTCCCCAGCCACATGCAGGTGGCTCAATTCGCTACACGGGTGTTTATAGATTCATGAAGGTTAGAGTGACAGTAGGGCTCTGAAATCACCTAGTCCACTGCCCTCATTTTGTAGTCGAGGCCCTTGAGGCTCAGAGAGGGGAAATGACTTGCCTACGTCAAATCCCCAGCCAGTGCCTCGGCTGGGCTGGGAGATTCATCTCTCAATTCATGAAAGCAAATTGACAGAGCAGACTTATCTGTGGGCTGCTGTTTCGAGAAAAAACACCATCTAGCAGAGTAGAGAGTCCCACTCAACAAGTGTTCATAACGGGAATGGGGTCTTGGGTTCCAGGCTGGAACGGTGGGCCCTGGTCTCTGGTGCACAGGGATCTGCATCCCTGGAGGCAGTGGGCGTCTCTGTGTACGGAGGTGTTTCTATCCCGCCACGGGCTAGGAAGCATGGACTGGTGGTGCCCTCCCCAACCCCGGGGCAGGCTGCAGGGGGCTCTGCTGGGAGGGGAATGGAGCGCCTGCTGTGGAAATTAGCAGCCCCCCAGCCTTGCCCCCCAGCCCTCTGCCTGAGGCTCAGAAGAAAGCTGGCTTTGCAGGCCGGGCCACGGCCCCATGCACACGCTCAGGGTCCCAGAGAGGATGCATGAAATGAAGTGAGAGAGCTCTTGATACTGTAAACGTCATAGCGCTGAGACTGCAGAGCCCCAGTGACATCAGGGCAATGGAAGCAGGGACCCGACCTCTGGCAGCCGCCCCAGGATTAGCGTGGTTCTGCAGTGGTGTTTACATTACGAGCTTGGTCACTGTTCTGCTGGCTTCGGGCCCGAGGCATCAGCTGTCATGATCATTTGTTCTTGGCAGGGCACTGTCTAGATTCCAGCACACATGAGTCCCCCACCCCGTCTCTCGTTCCAGGATCCGGGAAGGGAGAACGGATTGCTTTTCCCTCCCCATTGGCTGGTCCCCAGAAGAATCCTGGTGTTTCTCCCAAATGCTCAGTCCCAAACCCTTTGTTCTGTGCCGGAGATGCTTCCAGCTGGAGCGGCTCACGGCAGCCCAGGGAGGGCAGAGCTGTGCTGGGGGCGGCATGGGGGGTGGGCTAGACCAGTGGACAGGCTCTGAGGGGGACCCGGGCCCAGGGCCAGGAGGTTCCCTCCCCACCTCCTCTCACTCCCAGTGCCTCCTGTGGGAGGTGGCGGGAGAGAGGGGCTGGCACCCAGGACCGGAAGCCCAGTGGAGGGGCTCTGGACTGCTTCCAGGATTGAGGAGAAGTGGGCTCTGCTCCCCTTGTCCCAGCCCACCTCTGCCCTGGCCTCCTCCAGTGGTAGACAAGGTGAGACATGATAGCGTAAGCCGAGAAGCTTAAAAGCTCATCCGAATACTACTCAGCCATCAAAAAGATGAAATAATGCCATTTGCAGCAACATGGATGGACCTAGAGATGATCATACTAAGTGAAGTAAGTCAGACAGAGAAAGACAAACACCATAAGATATCACTTATATGTGGAATCTGAAATATGATACAAATCAACATATCTATGAAACAACCAGACTCACAGTTGTGGAGAACACACTTGTGGTTGCCAAGAGGGGGATGTGGGAGGGATGGAGTTTGGGATTAGCAGAGGCAAACTATTATATTTAGGATGGATAAACAACAAGGTTCTACCGTAGAGCACAGGGAACTATAGTCAATATCCTGTGATAAGCCATATATGAAAAAGGGTATATATATATATATATATATATGAGTGAATCACTTTGCTGTACAGAAGAAATTAACACAACCTTGTAAACCAACTATGCTTTAATAAAAATTTTTAAAAATGCTCATCTGGGGACCACTGGGACCACTGACACCATAACAGCTTCCACGACTGCCCAGAAGTCATTCCTTGAAATCTCTCCTGTGTGCCGGGTGCTACGTGAGGCCCAGGGCCACAGAGAGTGGGGCTCCAGCCCTTTAGATACGCCTGTCCTCCTTGGGGACCACAGTCCAAGGGGAGTGACAGTAGCTGGCGTGTGGGCACAGGGTGGCCTGACCAGGCTCTGGTGCTCCCCTGAGGAGTTCGTACACGGTGATGCCTGAGGGTCCTTCCAGTTCTGAGATCTGCGGGTTCTGCCCTGGTGCCCTCAGAGATGGGAGGGATGAGTGTGAAGGTGAGCTTCAGGGCTGAGAGTGATGGGCCTCTTAGAAAGGAAAAGATATGGCTAGTATTTGGGGACACCACGAGGAGAACGTTTTTGCTGAGGTGGAAGAGAGTTTGTGTCGAGAAGCATCAGGCCGTGAGTTTGCAGAAGAAGGGGTCAGGTTGGGAATGATTTTCAGGGGGTCCCCAACAGAGGGGGCTGCCCATCATGGTGTGAGGGGCTTCCAAGGGCTCTGAGTTCACTTGATTCTGATGGGATTAATCAGACAGCAACAGTGGGCTGGAGAGAGAGGCTGGAGCCAAGGAGGGAGGCGGTGAGGAAGGAGTCAGACACATGACATGGGGATCACCTGGATGACAGCCTTGAAGGGGGCTGGGCAGAGGAAAGGGAGGAGTCCAAGAAAGCTCCAGATTGTTAACCTGGACTCCTGAGAAAAGGACAAAAAGTCAGATTGCAAGAATGCATCACCCATGGGCAGCACTGGTTTAAAGAAGCACTTGATCCTCAGAGCTGCAGGCAGCATGGCCCCACGAGACTCAGACTGACTGCATTCCAGGCTCTTCTGAGTCGGCCGGGCCAGTACCACCTGAGGACATGACTAAGGCTTGGAAATCAGCACCCACCTTAACTGTCTACCCCAGTTTCTTCCCAGTTAATCTCTAGTAAAGGGCTTCACTAACCACTTAGTTATGTCTTAAAAACTCTCCATGTGTAGGATGTTTTTTGGATCTGGCTCTCCCTGAATTGGCAGGGTGATTTCAGAGCCTGGAATAACCATCTCCAAATAGTTCTGATGAAGCATTACGAAAAGTGAGGTACAGATGGTCAGGGATGGCCTTGCCACTCAAAGCTTCCCAAGCCTGTTTATATCCACCATGTCCCTGAATTCGCTTATTCCTCACTACAAACGCCAGACGAAGGGATTTTTACTTAGATTTTATAGAACCAGGACCTGAACCTAAGATCTTCCATATCCATCCTCAAACCTCACCTTGCAAATGATCTCTGCCACCTTGATGCCTTACCATCGGGGTCAGGCCACCGGGCAGCATCCTCTCTTTGCCAGAATTATTCCCGGGAAGGTCCATATGTTGGGTCACACCCACATCAGAGCGAATAAAACAAATGGAGGCTGGTGCTTCCCTGGCGGCGCAGTGGTTGAGAGTCCGCCTGCCAATGCAGGGGACGTGGGTTCGTGCCCCGGTCCGGGAAGATCCCACATGCCGCGGAGCGGCTGGGCCCGTGAGCCGTGGCCGCTGAGCCTGCGCGTCCGGAGCCTGTGCTCCGCAACGGGAGAGGCCACGACGGTTAGAGGCCCGCGTACCCGCAAAAACAAACAAACAAACAAAAACAAATGGAGGGCGTGGTCCATGGTATCCTTGACCTGCTTGATTCCCGGAGTGCTGGGTTTCCCATGGGGAGGCCTGGAGGGAGCAGAGAAGAGTGAAAAGGGATGGAGTGGACTAGGGGCAGGGGGAGGGTGACAGCCCGGTGACAGCCCATGACATATGGAGATCCAGGAACCGCTCTCAGCTCCCTTTGCTGCAGCTTTGACCTGGCCAGGAGATTGTTGGAATGGGCATTGTTAAAGCTCATTTGCTTCTGCACTCTGTCTTTCTTTGCTGTATAATCTTAGGCGTGTTCTTAGCAGCTGTCAACTTTGGTTAGGGTCTGCGGACAGTGTCAACTTTGGGAATGTATCAGTACGTCTTGATCTTGGCCACCTGGCTGTTTTGTGTGTATTAACACCCTCTGATCTCATATACTCATTCATTCATCAAATATTTACTGTGCGAGACGTGCCTGCTGTGCTGCGGGTGTACATGTTTTGGTTTCCTAGGGCTGCCATAAGAAAGCACCACAAGCTGGGTGGCTTAAAACAACAGAAATGTATTCTCTCACAGTTCTGGAGGCCAGAGGTCTGAAATCAAGGTGTCCACAGGGCCATACTCCCTCTAAAAGGTCTAGGGGAGGATCCTTCTTGGCCTCTTTCTAACTTCTGATGTTGCCAGCCATTCTTGGCGTTCCTTGGCCTGTAGACACATCACTCCAGTCTCAGCCTCCATGGTCACCTGGCCTTCTGCCCAGCTGTCTGTGCTTTCTCTTTTTATAAGGATGCCAGTCATTGGGTAAGGACCCACCCGACTCCAATCTGACCTCATCTTAACTGATTACATCTGCAAAGACCCTGTTTTCAAAGAAAGTCTAATTCTGAGGTTCCAGGTGAACGTGAACTTGGAGGGGACACACTTCCACCCAGTGCAATACAGTTTGGGCATTTTCCTTGGTCCTCTTTTTTCTCTCATCGAGCAGCCAGAACAGGGCAATTCAGAGTCTGGATCTTCACAGCCAGTACGAGGATGTCAAGGATGTGGTCTTGTCTCAGGGAGCTGGCCATTTTCTCGGGAAAAAGAGAACACATACTCCTGGGACTGTAAGACCAGGCAGTGTGAAATAAACGTCAAGTGGCACCAAGGACGTGCGTTCAAACAGGCCATGCCCGCTTGCGGCAGGAAGGATGGATCAGAGAAGGTTTGGCCAAGAAGGTGGTCATGAGCATCCTTGAGGGGCAAGTAGCCATAGGAGATTGGCAGGGAGGGCGCCTCTGGCTCGCCAGTCTGGGAACAGCAGGCTGCCGTGCAGGAAGGTTCGGGTGCATTCTGGGAATGGCAGGAGGTCTGGCATGAGGGGCAAGGCAGGGTGGACAGGGCCAGGCAGACCTGAGTTGAAACCACGGCTCCCTCACTCGCCAGTTGGCTGTGTAGTCTCAGCACCCAGCATGTGGGGACTGAGTCTGATCACGCAGGCTAGAATCCCTGCCATGATGCTGGACGGAAGGAAGCCCCGCTAAGGAGCAGTTCGAAACCTCTTCTTCCATCCAGGTGCTCAAGCCAGAGATCTGAACCTGATCCTGGTCGCCTCCCCTGCCTTCACCTAGTTTAGCCAAGGTCTGTCTCTTCTACTTCCTAACAGCCACTCACATCCCTCACCACGGCTACTTTCCTAATACAGGGCTCCGCCACCTCTCACCTGGGGTGCAGCCTCCTCCTTGACCTCCCTGCCTCTGCTTTCCCTCTGTTCCAATCCCCTTCCAACCCTGCAGCCTGAGCAGTCTTCCTTGTGTGCAGATATGACCACACTCTTCGCTCAGGCCCCTTCTGTGGCTTCTAGTGCCCTCAGGGTCAAATTCAACACACTTACACCAGGCCTCCAGGACCCTCCACTTTCTCACCCTTCTTATCCCGTCATGGGACCCCCACCCGCAGTTTCTAATCCCATCATGACTCACAGATCTCTTCCTTACCTTTAAGCTCTTATAGGGATTGTTCCCTCCGCCTGGAACGTTCCCCTTTTCCTCTTAGTTAAGGCTGTTATAACAATACTACAGACTGGGTGGCTTACACAGCATTCCTTTCTCACAGTTCTGGAGGCTAGAAGTCTGAGATCAGGGCTGGGTTCAGATGAGAGCCTTCTTCCTGGCTGCAGATGGCTGTCTTCTTGCCGTGCCCCCCTATGGCAGAGAAAGCATGCTCGTCAGTGCCAGCGTGAGGAAGGGAGGGAGGGAGAGTGCTCTCTGGGGTCTCTTCTTCTAAGGGCGCTAATCCCATCATGGGGGCCCCACTCTCATGGCCTCATCTAAACCTAGTCATCTCCCAAAAAGGCCCCGTCTCCAAATACCAGCACGTTAGACGTTAGGGCTTCAACGTATGCATTTGGTGTTGGGTTAGGGGAGCCACAGACATTCAGTCCATAACACACTCCCACTCCTCTCTTTACTTAGCCACCTTCTGTTCCTCCTTGCAATTTCACTTTGGATGTTACTTCCTCCGGGAAGCTTTCCCTGATTCCTACCTCCCCAGTGCAAACACACGCACACACGCACACACACGGCTGGACTAGATGGAGCCCTGTGTGCATCCAAAGCATAATGCTGACCCTTCCTCTTTTTAGGAGGGAGTTTCCTCCGCAGGTGACCTACTCCAGAAAGCCATCCTCTAACCTTAGTGCTGTTTGTAACCCTTTCAGGACCACCGGGCCCCAAAGGCGATCAGGGGGATGAAGGGAAAGAAGGCAAGCCTGGAATCCCTGGATTACCTGGACTTCGAGGTAACGGGGAGGCCCCTGGGAGGGAACTGGACATATCAGGAAGGGAAGGGGCTCTGCTATCCATCCCTGACCCTCGATTTTCTCTTTGGTATCGGTGATGGGGCTCCTGGGACGGTACCCGATCAACTCAGCTTCAGATGCCCTGTTCTGTTAAGAGACTAAGAGGTTATTGGTATAACAATAGGATGGAGCAAATCCTTTTCCATAAAGAGTACCAGGACCTGAAGAAAAAGGGTACACACGAGGCTCACAACTCCTTGAAGCCACTTCCCACCCCAGCAGTCAGGGTCCCTGTGACCAGGGCCATTGGAATGTATTGAGGGTGTCCCCTGATCCAGAGCAACCCATCAAGTATGCTGTGTCCCCTCAGTGTTTCCTGAGTCCCCAGCACCTGACCCCCTACCTCCTGTGGAACCTGCCCCGGTCAGTAGATACCTGCCCTCTCCACCCTGCTACATGCACTAGTGACAGCCCAGAAGGTCCAATAGCTGGCGGGGAGGGTACTCTGGGGCCTTCTGGAAAGAGTATGTTCGTCTTCAATGCCTCGTCTCGGGAGTTGCCGTTCTGTTACTTTACCAAATTTTGCATCCCAGCCTGTCCATTCCCGAGCCTCTGCTGTGAGCAGCGTTTTTCTAAGGTAGTGTAGAGTCTTCTAAGTGATGTAAGAAACGGGGAGGTTTATCAGGGGAAAGGTGTCGGCTTACTTATGTCAGGAATTATACCTCCAAACCACCCCCTTCCTAAATCTCTAAGGAGGCTGAGAACAGGAGAAGAGGCAGAGGCTGGTGGAGGCAGAACCCACGGCCTGGCCTCCACTCCTGGCCTCCACCTCTCAGCACAGCTCCCTAAACTCAGAATCAAGGATGCCCCGGGGCTCCCAGAGCTGTGGAACCTCCTTTTCTGCCTTAGTCAATGACGGGATGCAGGATCCCTGGGCATATCCTGCAGGAGACATAGAATGCCGTGGCAGCAGGGCTGTTGGGCTCCAGGAGTGTTGCGTTAGGGAAAAAAATAAAGAAATCAAGCCCTCGTCTGAGGTGCTTCCACCCTCTTGGGGCCCCCATCCTCTTCCAGCCGTTTGATGTTTACGGTGGAGGAATCATAAGTGCGAGACAGATTTCTCCATGTCACGGAAAAAGGCCAAAGGAAACCAACTAACATTCAAAGCAGGAAAGTACAATTAATTAGTTAATTAGAGTGCCCTGCTTTGCAGAGATAACTGTGGGCTTAGGTCAGGCCTCCAGGGCCGAGGCCTCACTGGGTGAAACCACTTGTTGACTCCGGCTTTCCATGGTGACGTGCAGCCATTGCCACGGGGCCTTGTGGCCAGGAGCCCTGGCGACTGATGTGACAGCAGCCTGTCTGCCCCAGTTACTGAGCTTGCAGACTTCCTGCCTCCTCTTCAGCCTACCTTCCCCTTCTCTACACTTCCCTGTGTTTACCACAAGGAAGAGACCGTTCTGGTTTTTTCTTACATAGGATGGGGAGTGATTTAATCTTCCTCCTACCCCAAGTACCAGTAAGCCCTTTTCACCCAGCTGAGATGAAGCTGACCAAGCAGGGATAGGACCCTGCCTCCAGCGCTCTCTGCTGTGTGACCATGGGCAGGTTACCTAACCTCTCTGGGCCTCGGTTTTCTCATTGGTAACACAGGTGAGATAATACCTCAGTTTATGGGGAGGATTAAATAAGATACGTAATGGAAAGCACCCAGAACAGTGCCTGCCACATTCAAAAGGCTCAAAAAAATTTTGCAAGTCTAAATCTCTAGCAAAGCTAGAGGTATAGAGACAGCTCCCAAATGAGGTTGGCACCTCCACCATCACTCACAATAGAATTGGACCTTTCAGGGGGACGGGTTCAGCCTCACTGGATAAAAGGTGCTGACGGGGAGGGTTTGTGCTGACCTTTTGGACACTGTCTTTGCAGCATCTTTAACTGAGAAGAATCAGGAAGCAGGGATAGCAGGAGGATGCATGGTTGAGGTCTGTGGCTGAGCCAGACGATGGCCTCCGGGGGCCCTTCCAGTTCTAAGTCTGAAGCTCCAAAACTTTCTTGTCTCCCCAGGTCTGCCAGGGGAGAGAGGGACCCCAGGACTGCCCGGCCCCAAGGGCGACGAAGGGAAGCTGGGAGCCATGGGACCGATGGGCATGCGTGGGTTCAAAGGTAACAACGCATCTCAGCTCACTCTCGCTCACCGCCAGCCCCTGCGCACCAATGTAGGCACTGGAGTGTGGACCGGGTTCAAATTCTAGTTCTTCCACTGACAAGCTGAGTGACCTTGAGCAAGTCACTTAATCTCATTAGGCATCAGTTTGTTTTCTTTTCTTTTCTTTTCTTTTTTTTTTTTTTTGGCCGCACCGCAGGGCTTGCGGGATCTTAGCTCATCCTGACCAGGGATGGAACTCTCACCCGCCGCAGTGGAAGCGCGTGTCCTAACCACCAGACTGCCCAGGGAATTCCCATTAAGCATCAGTTTCCTCATCCCCAAACTAGCGAGCCTCTTGATACCATATTTCACAGGGCTGTCACGAGGATCACGTGGAATGTATATGACTGAAAACACAGTAAACTCCAAAGCGCTGTAGAAATGCAAGGGAGTGTTACTATTGGTTGCAGCTCGGTGATGTAACCAGAGGAAGCCAGGCCAGGAGGGCGGGCTTGCAGGAGAAACACAGACCCAGGATGGCCCCCTGCCCCCAATACTGCCAGATTCTTCACAGTTCCTCATATTCTTTTTATTCCCCAAATATTTAAAACTTTAATCAATCCTCAGATTTCCATTGCCAATAGTGTTTCTTCGGACTTTTTTTCCTTCCCATTAATAGTCATCTTGTTCATTTTCAGGGAATCCCACTTTATAGTCAGTCCCGTCTTTCCACGTTCATTTCAAGAGTGTACAGAACTCTTAGCACCATTGCAGAAGAGGAGGAACTCTGACACTCTTTCCCCAGGCTCTCTCACTTGTTAAAATGAAAACTAAGAAAAAGAAAAGTACTATTAATCATTCCCACCCCACATCTAGGATGACCTCTTAATCTAGGATCACTGGGAACTTTTATTCTACTTTCTGGTTGGTGATTAAACAGACTGAGGTTTTCCTTCCTTTTATGATCCACATTTTAAAAAATCGATTTTAAAACACATTACAAAAGCAGCACATGCTTATTGAAAACAACTTAACAATACAGAAATGTATAAAGTAAAAACTGAGTGCCTTCCCCCTAGGTCTCTTAAGCACTTATTCTTCAGAATAACTACTGTAAACACTTTGGAGCACATCCTGCCAGACCCTTTTCCAAGCACATTCATATTTACATACATGGTTGCTTTTGTTTTTTTCAAAACTTGGAACACATGAGGCATCCTCCCCTGGAACTTGCTGGCTTGCTTTTTTTCATGAGAGAATATGCCATAAGCTTTTGATTTGCAGATATCTTTCTGGAGGCAATTGGATGGAATTCCCTGGTCATTTTAATGTCCCCTTGAGTGGTGTCAGGACCCTTCCACTTCTTTGTAGAGTGAGATGCTAGCTGAGAAAAAAAGCTCTGTTGTTTTAACCATATCCTGGGAAGGAAATTCCACAATTCCCTGGAAACTCTCCCTCGTGTTTTATAGCCTTCTCCACTGATAAATCTGCCTGACATAGAACCTATGTCTCTCCCTTTGTAACTGAAGACCCTCCCTCTCTTTTCTCTTTCCTTGCTTATTAGAACAACCTTGGATTTGGACTTCTGAAACTTTGGCTGTTTAATAGGAGTATCTTTGCTTTGTCTTCTTCCTGTGGGATACCATGTACTCCTTTAGTCTGTGCTGCACTGCTCCTCTGTGCTTTAGTTAGGAAGGAATGAAACTTCTTGGCTTGGTGCCCACCCACCCTGCTTCCAAAGGGGACCAGATAGGCAACATAATTGGCCCAAGCTCTTACCCTTTCAGCCATGCATGCCCTCCAGGGCTGCGGGCTCCTCCCTGAGGATTTCTCTGGTCTTGGGTTGATGTTTCCTGCAGGTAAGACTTTATTTACAATTAGGATTTATTTCCATTTCTAATGCCCGTTTTCCTCCTCTGTTTCAGGTGACCGAGGTCCAAAAGGAGAGAAAGGAGAGAAAGGAGACAGAACAGGGGATGCCAGTAAGGAAATTCTGTTGGGGTCACTGGATTCTGTGTCAGCACAGGTGTAGCTGTTGCCCAAGCAACCCAAGTTTCGGTGGCTGGAGGCTGGAGCCATAGGCTGGGGCTCCGGTGTCAAAGGAGCTCCCTGTCTACTCCAGGGCTCAGCTGATCCAGTAAGAGAGAATTATACCCCAGGGGCACAGGCCACGTTTCCAGACATGGTATAAACCCAGTGGTTGTGTGGGAGGGACTGGAGGCAGACTGCATGGGCTCCTTCCGGCCACCTCACTATGTAATGTGTGCCTCAGTTTTCTCATCTATAGAATGGGGAGAAGAAGCATTCTTATGTCATAGAGCCATTGTAGAGAATTAAATGAGTTAATCCATGTAACAGGTGGTTAGGACACGTGGTTAGGACTCAGTAAGTGTTTATTATCATTATCCTATGTGATACACCAATTTAGACAGACTTACATCATTGGAGATGCTTGCTAAAATTCAGTTACTGACCTTGTTAAAATTCAGCAAGACCTCATGGGGAAAGGTGTAGAGGCGAAGCAGAATCCTGTTTGTTTTCCTCCTCTGCCACTAACTGAGCAGTGAGGCTGGAAATCTCATTATTTGGAAGACCACTGAGTCCAGGAATGGGCATCTTTCCAACGAGGGTCCTTCCTAAAATGTTTACAAGGGAAGCCAGCTTATCTAGTTATGACACTCTTTTCCAGGGTTTATTTCCCCCACAAAGGGCTCCACGTAGAACCTTGGATAGAGTACCAGAAAAGAGCGAGCCTCCCAGCCAAGGTTCAATGAATAGAGTCTCCTAGCCAAGATTCAAAAAAATACCACCATATAGTATCTGCTGGGCCCTGAAATGCTGCCATCTGGGTGAAGGCTCAAGCAGTTTACCCACTTCTAGGGCGTCTGGGCCCCGGTGTGGGGCTGCCTAGGAAGGCTGGGCCTGGGGAAAGGGACAGGTACCACTGTAGAAGCACACTTTGGACCCAGATTGAGGGTTTCTTGAAGGCTGATCTTCGGTTTCAGTGGGTCCTTAAAATGACCTTTCCATCCCAGCCATGCAGGACCAGGAGACCTTGCTCTTGAATAATGCCCTTCTCCAAGGTCCCTGAAACTTCAACTTGCCTCCTACTTCCTCTACCCTTTCCTTTCCCAGGGCAGTGATTAAGGATCGGACAGGAAAAGTGTACGTGACAGCTCTCTGTCACTCTAAAGTGATGGGTGTCCCTGAGGAGGAGGTACACCTGTGTCTACCCTGGACTCCACATGCCCACCTTACCTTAGATGCTGTAATCCACAAGGCAGTCTTTGCGCTTCTCAGTCTTTCTAGCATCATGTAGAGTCCCTTCCAAGGACAGCCAAGGGCTTAACTGGGAGCGTCCCGGCTAGCTGAGATCTGCTGGACCCTGCAGGAGCCAAAAGAAAATTTCGAAGGCAAAGGAAGGGAGCCTAGGTCTGATCTAGGATGCGTGTGATAGACCTGACTCACATTTATCGAAGGGCTGGGCACCAGTACTTTGTCTCTTGAAGGCTGCCTTCCGCTGCTCTTTGCTGACTGGCTTCTGACGGAATGCTGCCAGTGCAGCTGAGAAGGACTGTAGCATTTAGCTGTGTGAGCTCAATAACTCCTGATGGGGTGGCAGGAAGGGAGGGACTGTGGGAAGATAACCTCTGAGAGGGGAATCCGAAACGCTGCCCACATACCCAGGGGTGCTGGTCAGGACTCTGTGACAGCTGTTCTCCAGCTGACTCGAGAGGATGGTGTGGTCTGAGCTAGCCGAGCCTGGGAGAGGTGATGGCTGTCAGTCACCATTCACCCCAGGGATGCTCGCGGCACTGTTTACCTTGCCTCTGTGGGCCCAGCTGGGTGGGCTTTGCACTGGGATTGGGCTCTGAGGCTAGGGGCACTGTGTGTGCGTGGGGTGGCAGGGGGATGGGGAGGGGGGGAGCTGAGCCACCTGGGGGCGCTCCCCCAGGCACGGGTGAGGGGCCTGGGGAAGGGCAGCTAATCCACTTGACCCCGGAGCCTGTTGACTGCACCGCAAGAGGCCCGTGTCAGCTCTGGATGGCCCCTCCTCGGGGACTGCCCTGAAGATGCTGTACCCTCCCTGGAGCCAGAGCTCACGTAACAGCCCCCTGACAAGACCCCAAAATGTCTCCATTGGTGATGGAGCTGGAAAGTGGGGACAGGGACGGCCCCCATAGACAGGCGGCCGTACACAGCGTGGGAGGCACAAGGGATCGCAGAAGCACCAGGCTGGACGGCCATCCATCCATCTCCCGTTCTCAGAGGCCTGGAAATGGGGAGAGGAGACACCCAAGGCAGAGGCTGGATGGAAAACCCAGGCCTCGGCCTTCTCTGATTCTGGAATGAGAACTCAGGCCCCTGGTCTTGAAGAGGAGGGTTGGGCTCCTTAAACGCCCTAGACATGCCTCCACTTGGAGATATGGATGGAAGGGCCTGAGGCTGAAGGGGGGCCGCTGAAGCAGTTCAAGGCTGAGACCTGGGCCTTCCCATGGCCTCCACCCCCTGGCCTGCCTCTGCTTACGCCAAACCCACACTGTAGTCAGACTCTTGGTTAGGTTTCTAAGGAACTCTGGTCCCAGAGGCCTTCACTGGATCCCTGGGACTGAGGTTCTGAAGAGGGAGCCAGGGATCATCTTTCAGAAAAGTGTGGAAATTCTGACCCAGGCTGAGTGCCCGCTTCTGGGGAGTTCTTAGTCATTCCCTGGGCCCAGGGCAGCCCCACCGTGAGATCCAATGGGTGGGAAGGAGTTCTCAGCACAGGGCTCCACCCTCCTTCAAAAAAGGATATGGTGGAGGAGGAACCCTCCTCTGGGAACCCAGCTTGTGGCACCTAAGGCCTGGAACCTTTACCAAACACCTCCCACCTTTAGCAGCAAAATCCTAAAGCTCCAGCAGGTGGGGATGTTACTACGTTAAAGGGATTGATGAGAAAAACAACAAAGACCCCCACCTCAGGTCAGAATTGGAAATTAGGGCTTTTCCTTTGAAGAGGGCGTCACAGAAAAGACTTCTCAGGACCCCCGTTTTAAGTAAACATTAAAATATTTTTCAGAACAAGATCTTGTAATTGTTTACCCATGTTTTGGCCTGGAGTCATAGGGTTTTAGAGTCATAGGGTTTTAGAGTCATAGGGTTTTAGAGGAGTCACAGGGTTTGGATGGTGTTTCAAACCAACTCCTCTCCCACCCTTGAGCCCACCCAACGGGTCCTCTGAACAGAGAGCTGGAGAGAATTCCCACAGTCCCCCAGCTAGGTCATGGCCAAACTGGGGCTAGAATACAGAGCTCTTGATTTCTGCTTGATGAGAAGTAAAGGTGTTTGTTTGTTTTTAATTTTTATTGGAGTATAGTTGATTTACAACGTTGTGTTAGTTTCAGGGGTACAGCAAAGTGAATCAGTTACACATATACGTATATCCACTCTTTTTTAGATTATTTTCCCATATAGGCCATTACAGAGTATTGAGTTCCCTGTGCTATATATGAGGTAAAGGTTTTTTTGTTGTTATTTGTTTCAGGCAAGGGTGATATCAGTCATTCTATTAGATGTTTGGCTTTTGAGAGTTTCGCCAGGAAAAAAAAGAAAAAGTTACATATACACATCTCAAGACAGAAAGACATTTGTTTTACCCTCATATATGGTCCATTTGCAAGAAAAATAAATAGTATTTTTGCAGCTAAGGGGTGGGTGAAGGGTCCAGTCTTGTTTAAGCCCCACAGCGTGAATTTCAAGCAGTATATAAATTCAGATTGTTTAAATATGTTTCCTCAATTTGGTTTCACATGGAAAAAAGTGTGCAGAATGACCCAGGGGTAAATTCCAAGCCAGTGCTTGTTGATAGCTATCAGTTGCATCTCAGAAAACTTGAAAAAACGTTTAACACCTCGTGTGTGTTTTCAGTATTTAGGGAAGTAGGTTTGTGTGTGTTTGGCGGGGAGGGGAACCAGTGGGCACCCCAGCATGCAGTATAAGCTCAAAATAAATGATCAGGATGGTGGTTTCTAGACAGTTTTTTTTCTTTTCCATTGCTACTGAGATGTTTCTATCTCTGTTTTAACAGGTACTCATTTCGGGGGAGGCGGGGTGCGCTGCGTGGCATGCAGGGTCTTGGTCACCCGACACGAGGGATCAAACTCGTGCCCCCTGCAGTGGAAGCGTGGAGTCCTAACCACTGGACTGCCACGAAATTCCTTCTATCTCTCTTTAAGAATAAGGGATCCAAAGTCAGTCCTTTGGAGTCCGTGGATTCCCTTCCGCCCATCCCTGTCCCTAGAACTGGCGGCACTGGGTGCCTGAGGAGACCTGTTTGAGCACCAGAAGGTAGCATTCTTTCAGGCCTGAGAGACAGAGCTACTGGACCTTTTATGTATAATTATATTTCTTTATTAATTCAACTGCGTGTACATCTTATTCCGTATACAACTTTAATGCCCCAGCAACAACATGGTTTAAAAGTAAACCACACTTCCAAGAAAAACTAACCACTGACACAAGACTGCTCACCAACTTGCACCTGGTACCTGGGGAGTAAAGTCTCTGTGCCTGACACTTCACTTAATTCTCCAGTCCTTCCTATTCAGGAGGCATAGTGATGTCCCTGTTCGAGAGATGAGGAGGCCGAGGGTAGAGGATAAGGAACCCACCCGGAGCCACCGGCGTTCATCAGGGGCAGAGCCAGGACACAAATCGGGTCTGTCCACCCTGGAGCCTACTACCAGTCCTTCTACTAGCATCTTGGATTATCTTTTATTCCTTCTTTCTCTCTGGCCTTTGACATGGGGGTCAGCATGGGGTCCTCATGGGCTACCATCCTTAGTGGATTTAATATGAAAGCGCTAATTTCTTCCTTAGCAATGCTCCCTGTTTTTAAATTTATTTTTTAATCGCAGTATAGTTGATATAAAACATCATTTAAGTTATAGGTGTACAACAAAGCAATTCACAATGTTTAAAGGTTATCCCCCATTTACAGTTATCACAAAATATTGGCTCTGTTCCCCGTGCTGTACAATACATCCCTGTAGCCCATTTTTTTTTTTATAAATGTATTTATTTATTTTTGGCTGCATCGGGTCTTCATTGCTGCACGCGGGCTTTCTCTAGTTGTGGCGAGCGGGGGCTACTCTTTGTTGAGGTGCACGGGCCTCTCATTGCGGTGGTGTCTCTTGTTGCGGAGCACGGGCTCTAGGCGCGTGGGCTTCAGTAGTTGTGGCTCGCAGGCTCAGTAGCTGCGGCTTGCGGGCTCTAGAGCTCAGGCTCAGTAGTTGTGGCGCACGGGCTTAGCTGCTCCGCGGCGTGTGGGATCTTCCCGGACCAGGGCTCCA
>NC_041222.1:97778751-97847031 GCF_002837175.3 Physeter macrocephalus | reverse complement strand
GGGCACTAGAGCTCAGGCTCAGTAGTTGTGGCGCACGGGCGTAGCTGCGGCGCGGCGTGTGGGATCTTCCCGGACCAGGGCTCGAACCCGTGTCCCCTGCATCGGCAGGTGGATTCTCAACCACTGCGCCACCAGGGAAGCCCGCTGTAGCCCATTTTATACCTGACACCTTTTCATCCTCTATCCCTGTATTGCTGCTCCCCCCTTCCCTCTCCCCACTGGCAACAACTAGTTTGTCCTCTGTATCATTGAGACTGCTTCTTGTTTGTTATATTCACTAGTTTGCTGTATTTTTTAGCTGCTCAGTTACTTTTGAGAGACTTTTCCCCGTCTCAGAGTTCGCTCTTTCTTTCACCAAGCCTTAACTGCCTCCCCTGCCTTGGTGGCTCTGGGATAGGCCAGACTAAAGTTTTCACAGCGGGGATGGGGGTCTCTGCCTCCGCCAGTGAAGCCTCCCCCGTCGTGGGCGTTTTGCATTCTTCGTGCCTATGCGATTGTGCTTTCCTTCGTCCCTTCTTTTATCCTCACATAGCGAATCTCTGACAGATGCAAACATCACAGGGTGGGTGGAGATGGAAAAGTGGTTTTTAAATGTTTCTCCCCCTACGCTTATGTCTGGTGACTGAAAATACACAGACACACAGGATTCACTGAGAAAAATTGTCCCACAGCAAACACTGCCTCCAGTGCTGGCTGGAGCAGAGTGGGGGACACCCCAGAGAGGGAAATGAGTACAAGGGTGTGGAAAATGAGGAGCACTGGGAAACAGATGAAAACTGAGCAGGGGCGGGCAGGGCCTGAAGCCCGCGGATCAGAAACCGGGCCGGCGCAGCGCGGAGCTGGCTTTGGAAGGGGCCCAAGGCGAGAGAAGGTGAGGGGGCCGCCCTCACTTTTGTCATAGAGAAAAGGTACACGTGTGGCAGGAAGGAAACGTTCAGGCAAGAGAGCGTCGGTTATTCACTTATTTAGCGAACATTCGTGGAGGCTTCGCTGGAGATCAGGCTCTGGCTGAAGGCTGGGGAGCCCAGATGAGGCAGGCCTGGCCTCACCTTGAGGAGCTCACGGGCTGGCAGCTGACAATCCTAGGAGAGCATGGTGAGGGTTTTAGGAGGCGAATGTACTCGGTGAGGTGTCTTTGACCCAAGTCTTGAAGGGCAAGTTGGTGTCCAACCGGTGCCTGGAGAAGGTGGAGAAATTCCAGGGAAAGAGAAGTGCGCCTGAGACGGCAGAGCACTGTCTGATAAACCCAAAGCGTTTGGTACAGCAGACGTTTGAGGAGGAAGAAACAAAAACTAAGGCCAGAGGGGTATTCAGGGATCTGTGCGCAGAATGCAGGCTTGGTCTCTGGGCGACGCGGACGGGCTCTAAGCAGGGTGTGACATGGCAACAGGGGGCGGTGACCGGCCAAGCGGAGAAGCAGACCAGAGCCAGGACCCAGGCCGTGACAGTGGAGCCCCAGGCATCCCCGCTGGCCCTCAGCCCCTCGGCCAGAGCCGGCACGTGGCAGGCTGGCCCTCCCCCGACGGGAAGGGCCACGTTCAGGTCCGGGCGTCCTCGCTGCCTCTGCTCTGGCTCTTGGCTGAGCTGCTCTGCTTTGAGCAAGGGCCTGTTTTTCAGAAGCCCCCGTCTCCTGAGAAGAAGAGGGGACGTGCGGGCTGTGGAGCCGCAGTCCTGAGATCCGAGTCCCCTCCAGGCCCGGCCGCGCGGCGCTCAGGCCACTCGCTGGGCCTCTCCAGCCACAGTTTCCTCTTTTCTCCCCCGTTCTGTGCAAAGGGTGGGATCGGGCCCCGCTTTGCCAGGAGCCTACCTTAAGCCTTCCAAAAACCAGTCCAGTGACTTTTCCTGAAAGCTTCCTAGTGACCCCCTTCCAGGAGAGCTTCAAATCGCTCTGCCCAGAAAGCAGCTCAGTTTCGTTGAACCCAAGCCACCCTTGGTTTGATGGCTTCAGATAGATCCAGGAAGGCCTGGAAAAACACAAGGGCTGGCTCCTTTAAGAAGCCAGGGGGCGAAGTGGGAGAGTGTGGTAGGGGAGGTGTGCTGTCTGAGATCCACGGACACTCCCGGCTTGTAAAACGCAGAGAGAAGAGCTGCAGCTTGGGCCCCGGAGCAACGCAGCCCCCTTGGAGCATCCACGCTCTCACCGCGTAGCAGAGGATGCTAGGAGGTCCTTAACAGGCCCGCTAGTATTTGTACCCTAGATACACAGACGCTGAGTGAACGGACGCAGGAGCCCGCTGAGGGCCTGGGGGAGAAAAAAGACCAAGCCGGTGTTCGGCGTTTATGTCGAAAGTGAGTGGCCGAGTGCTGGAGCAGCGCTTGGAGAGGTCTGCTGCTTTTCGCTGTTAGGCTGGTGGGTATTACTCTTGTAGGTGGAGGTAACCAGTCTGTCCCCTAAGCGCCTGTTCTTTTTATGACAAGTGAGCCAGGGAGCGTGTCGGCACCGTCTGCGCGTCTCGCGTGACCCACACTCAGCTGACACTGCTCAGCCCATCCTCCCGGGGGCCCGCAGGACCACAACATCCTCGACTCCCTGGCCAACAGGCGTCGGTTTCTGGAATCTGCCCTAAAGAAAACTTGTAGGAATACAAACCTCAGATCGAGGGTGAGAGAGGCATTTTCTACAAAAACAACGCCTTGGAACCACTGAAGAATTGAAGTTTTGCCTTTGATGTGGGTTTTGTACGAGGAAAGTTTTGAGACGTACGTTAAAACCAGGAATGACTGAACTGTTTATCGAGAAAGCAACTCAACCCACTCAGGAATTGTTCGTTATCCCCGTGACCCGGCGCCCAGTCATTTTAGGTTGGGTGGTAAACGTGCTGCAGGCATTAGATTAAATCCGGGAGGTCCCGGCTGCCATGTCTTTTTGATGTAACTGGATCAGAGTTAGCTGATTAGCCACTGCATTAACGTCATGGCTCCACTTCCTCTCGAGTCCTTTGCCTGTGGAAAACCCCCTTGGGGTGTATTTGGAAAGGGTGGTCTAGATGGACTTACTTCCCCTAGCGCTGGATTTCAGCCGCCCTCCTAAAGAGTGCCATTGTGGAATTCTGATGGAACAAAGAGGTAGGCAAAGCCTGTGGACATCCCGGGAGGTCTCGTGGATGCTATGGTCGGGGGAGGTCACGGCTGATGCTTCACCCACTCAAAGGCTGGGCGAGTCCTTTGCTGCAGTGGCCTGTACCATCCTTGGGAGTTATACTGAGCTCAGTACTGTTTACTGAGAACTGACCACCCCGGTCCCCGAGCTCCTTATATTTCAGAACTCTTTAAGGTATGTGTCATTATCCCATTGAAACAGATGAGGAAACTACTCTGAGAGGTCAAATTACTTGCCCAAGGTCAGAGAGCTAGCATGTGGTGGACCCAGTCTACAAGCAGGTATGTCTTCAAGGGTTTAGAATATGCAGATGGGGAAGCATATCCCAGCCGGGGTTTCAGACCTTGAACTTGGAAGAGAGCAGAACCAAGAGAGAGGAAACAGGGAAGGGCGGGGACACAGTGAACGAAGCCAGAGGGTGTGAAAGAGCCTTCTTTGGAAAGGCCACTAGTCTTGGTCATGAGCCCTAGAGGTAAGGCAATGGTCCGTGAAGGCTTTAGAGGGATGCTGTGTAAACATCAGCATCTCCCCTCAGCTATACCCGTGACAAAATGAGGGTTCAGGATCATGGCCTTTCTCCCAGCTCTACAGCATTTCTTTCTAGTCCTAAAGGCCTGTTGACCCTCTATGACCCCTCACTGCCCTTTGAGAGGCCCAGGAGCAAAAGCAAGGCGAAGGACTCACCTCTCCACCCAGGCCGCCCAGTAAATTCCTACAAATCCAGCTCCAAGCAGAGCTTCTGGGCATTAGCGACATCCTCCCACTGCGATGGGGTGAGTCTCTGCTTCAGGACTGGGCAGGGAAAGTGCTTCGTTTATTATTTGATCAGACACATTTTCATTGAACACCTGCTAGGAGCCAGGCGGCCGGGCATTAGAGGAACAAAATCAGCCAAGGCAAACTCGTGGTTTCCAAGGAATATGCAATAGAGTTGGGGAGACCAATGGGCGAGTCAACAGTTAAGAAAAAAAATCCAGCATAAAAAGTACAGTGATAATTGGGAGCTATTTCTGCTATTCCTTCTGTGCAGTAAAGTCCCGAGTACCCCGACGTGACCCCCAATGAAAGACACAGTACAGTGGCCTGTGGGGCTGGAGACCCAGATGGGGCCACTTTATCCTGTGACCTTGAGAAAGTCACTTTCCTTCTCTGAGTCTCCGCTTTCTCATCTGTAAAATGGGTATCACACCCACCACCCCAGAGGAGGACTGTGAAGATCAAATAAGACCGTCTAAAAAAAGTTCTTTGAAGAGGCATAAATCACCATATTTAGAGCAGGTTGCCATTAGGAAATAGCATTTTATAAAGTGCACCTGCAGGCCAGACCACATTTTAAAAGCGATGTCCTCCAGCATCGCTTTTCCAGCCTGACCAGAAATTCCTCAGGCTTGTGGGATGACTCCTGTCCTTCCCATACAGACCACATTTCCTGTGGATGTCAGGGGAAAGAGCAGTGCCCCGTCTAGGCAGGCACAGATCCCTTGTGCTGCAGGCTGGCTGGGGGCATGGGGAGCTCTTTCTTCACAGGAGAAGAAAAGTTCAACTTCCTTAAAGGGCAGCTGGTCTAGATTATCACCGGGTCTCTACTCTGCAGCTGCAGAGAATCAGAGCCTATTTTCCCAGCCCCATGTGTTTATTTCTATTCCCCACAACCTCCTTTCTTTGGACTTGTTTTGCTTTGGCAGGGCCTGGAAGGCAGGATAAATACACCTAAAGGAGCTATGAGGTTTCAGTATTATGCTGGGTTTCTCCTCCTCTCATCTCTTGAGAAGCAAAGTTCCCTGGGCTTTTGGGCCCATGTGATGCACACACAACCCAGCAGGTTCTGGGGTATTTAGGGATCAGTTCTGTTCCTAGAGCCCCTCAACCATTCATTCATCCACTCACTCATTTAGTACCGTTCGTTGATGGCGATGTGCTAGGTCTCTGCCTGCAAGTGGGGCTGCGACTGGAGACCACAAGTATGCTGAATGCCTGTCACTTCCTGGGAGCTTCCAATGGTGGGGCCTGCGGCCTGGCCAAGGGAGCGGTGCTGGACTATTTCTCATCTGTGGGAAGCGCATGTGGGGGCCACAGGTCAGGGAGGCCCTCCTGGAGGAGGTGACGTGACTACTGTGAAGTCGTGTAGCCCAGGCTTGATCCCAGATCTATCCTCTCCAACGGTGCTTCTCGCCCTGGCTGGGCATTTCCACTACCTGCCAACTGTTCAAAAATGTCCCTCCCCCGATTCCCCGCTGGTAGATTTTGAAGCGCCCCGGTGATTCTTACATGAAGCCCAGGGCCAAGAACCACTGCTTTAAGTCCCAGGCTCTTTCCCTTACTCCTAAAGACACGAATTCCTACAGACCCAGGGGGCTGCTGGGAGATAGATGAAAGGTACTTCACATATGGGGTGGGCTGTTATTAAATATTTGTCTTACGTGTTCAGACTGACAGTTGGCTCTGTGGTTTGAAAATGAAAGGCCTTTGCTCTCCCTGGCTCCACCTCGGAGCAGCTGTGTGAGCTTAGGCAAGTTATTTGACTTCGGTGGGCCCATTTCTCCTCTGTTAAGTGAGGGTCGTAATGACCAGCTCACGGAGCTATTGTGAACAGTAAGTGAGCAAAGGCGGGCGTGAGCACTCTGTACGGGGCCTGACGTGTCGTGGGGACTGAGTGAACGTGAGTTCCCTTCACCGCCCACCCTTGACTTGAAATCTCTCCCTGCAGCACCCAGGACCTGCCTTTGTTATGCTGGGCTTGGGGCGGCTCTGAGCCAGGTGCAGACAAGCCCCATAGGCAGTGGGTAGTTCTAAGGCTGCCCCAGCCCTGGAAACCAGTTCCGAGGTGGTAGCTACTGGTCATTAAGCTGTCCTCCCGGACCCACTGAGAGGCTGAATGATGCAGCCACTCCCTCGGCTGTGCTCCCACCAGATGCTGGAGAAAGAGGAAGATATTCTGCATCTCGCCCCCCAGTTATAACCCTGAAACCCAAAGCAAATAGAGTAAAATAAGGTAGGGAGTAACTGGATGAAAAAAACACTGGAGCCCTCCAGAGATGCTAGCACCCTGTGAGTGAAACCAGATGTTGGTTTTAAAATCCTGGAATGGATTCCCAAGAGATACTGTCAAGTTCCCTTCCATCCCCAGAGGCAGAATGAGCAGCTGTCAGGCCTGGTACAGAGTGGAGAGGAATCCTGTATTTGAAGTGGAAGTGGGGGGGGGGTGGTTCAAGGCCAACATCCAGAGTCCCTTCCAGCTCTGGGGCTCAGGCATTCAATGCCAAAGCAGGGGAATCTGGAGCAGACCCAGCCTGCTTTGTCTAAGACCCTGCTTTTCCTACATCTACATTCACAAGGCAAAGAGAGCAAAAATATTTGTTTTTTAGAAAAGAATCCCCACATACTAGATATGTGCTGGGAGCCCCAGAGTGGCCTCAGCTCTGGCTTTCACATTCCTGGACCATTCCGGAGTGGCCTTGCTTAACGAATCACATCCAGCTTGCATTAGTGAGCAGAAACTTGCTGACAGCAGGAGCCAGTCTTCTGCCGACGCCCCTGTCCCCCTCCCCTAATATGCTAAGAAGCCAGGAATTGAGCCCTGGGGAGAGCAGAGGAAGCTAGGAGGAGATTCGTCCAATTGGAGGGATGAGCCCCGCCTTGCTCCCGCTCCCCAGGCAGCAGGCTTGCTTTGCCACGAGGCTTTCAAGGATACACCCCTGATGGGGCTACTGGTATCCAAGCCACCCTCAGCAACTCATGAAGACGTCTCAGAGCGGACCCACGTGTTTCTGGGCGAAGTGCGGCTGACCGGGGGTGGAGCTCACAGTAAGGGGTTCCCCTGGTGTGCCAAGTCTTTGACATGTGCGAACCATCACCATTTTACCCATTTTAAGAAGAGGGTAGGTGTAGAGAGGTCCTATCTGGTCCTATAGTGGAGCCAGAATTTAGACCCTGTTCCTGAGTCCAGAGCCAGCCTCACTCCGCTCTCCCCTGGTGCCTCCACAGGGATCACCACCACCATGTTTTCCTCCATCCGAATCCCCCAAATCCACCGAGCGCAGAAGAGGCAAGTAGCTAAGCAGCTCTCAGGTGGGTGCGTGGGATTCACAGGTGCTCTCTCTGGGCATTTTTGGTAGCAAGGACCAGAGACTCACTGGGTCACTTCACGTAATGGGGTCATATGGTAAGGACACCTGGGAAGACTTTGGAAGGCTGGGGCTCATAATACAAGTGGGCCTTGCAGAGCCTGGAAGGGGAAGTTCTTTCAGGATCCCAGGCAGTTCTGGGGGCTTCAGGACCGGGGTTCATGTCCAACATGGCTCGTTAATTCCACCGTCCCTGCCTCTTCTTGCTTCAGCTGCGTCTCAGCTCTCTGCATATGCCCCCCCACTCAGATTCCTAAGAGAGTCTGGGTGATCCTGCTACATCATTCTAGTGGTTTGGACCCAACTCCTGAGCCAGACCCATCCATCACTCATGGCCTTACACATGGGAAAGGAAGTGCCCACGGGCTGCGAGCATGGCATACAGGTTGACTAGCTTATCTAATGCCAGTCTTATCACACCTGATGTCAAAGATAAGCAAAGCTGGGTGCTCAAGTGGTCAGGACAGATCTTAATCAGTACTATACTGTATGTAGTGGGGCAATGAGGTCAAGGGGAATTGAATGCAACTTTGATTTGTACAGAGGTGACTGGGCGTTTTAATGGGAGAGTGAGGGAGTGAGGGGTGAGCGGAGGGTCAGTGGAGTCAGGGACGTGAAAAATTACTAAAAGCAGGAGGGGGTTGGTCCCTGTGAAACCCATCTGGGTTGCTAACTGGGCTGATCCAAGTTAGACTCCTCCCCTCCCACAGAGGCTGGGAGACAGGGCGCTGTCTTCAGATGGCGGCTGGGACAAACACTAAATTCTCTGAGCAGCCTTGAGTGTTCTCAGGCAGGCACCTTAAGGCGGGGGAGGGGGGGGCGGCTAGGGTCATCCTAGGCATGCAGCTTGGAGCTGTTAGAAACTGTGGGTTTGGTCAAGGAGAGGGTCTTTGTCACTGATCCCCTCAAGCACCCTGGGAAGTGAGTGTGACAGGTGAAGAAAGGAGGAAGAGAGAGCGTCCTAGTGCCTCTAAGGCTTAAGAAGAACGCTGGCAGCGTGCCCCGCCTGGCCCCTGCCAGTCCGCTCCTCCTGGCTCACCGCCCTCCTCTGTACCCCACAAGAACCACCCCAGATCCCCTCTCATGGCACTTAGCAGGGGAAGTTTGGAATTGCCTTGTAGCATTTTTGTGTCCAGAGAAGAAGCAGGTTCCAACCCTCTGTGTCCCCATGGCTGGGTCAATCCATGTTTAGAATAATCAACCAGTAATAGGGAGTCTAGAATGATCTACAGAAAAGCAGCACAAATAGATACAACCCGGGGTCAGGACCCCCCGTCACGGTCTTCATTCTGGTGTGGTGGGCTCAGTGGGTAGACACTGCACCTATTCTGAACAGCCAGGCGCCAAAGGTTAAGAGTAGAACCAGGGAGATACAGGAACCATGCGGTGCTCAGCTGGGGGTTCTGATCGGACCCCCTGACAAAGTCAGGTATCCACCCACCCATCTGCCCTTCATCACACCTAGCCATCAAACATTGACGTAGCTTTTTCAGTCGGCCAAGCATAAGGTTAAGTATTGAGGGCACTGAAAATGCCAATGCTGGAAGGAGCAGTGGTCTAGAAAGAGAGGGATCTGGCATCCCAGCTCTGAACATCAGTTTCCTCATCTCTAGATGAGGGGTTTGGACTGGGAAGTCCCTGAGGTCTCTACCAGCTCTGACATTCTGTGGTTTTATCCATTTGAGGCTGTTGGTTCACTTGAGTGCCTCAAGGGTAGACAATACTTATTTGTCCTTGCAGCCTTAGCACCTAGTAGAATTCTGGAATATCGTCGGGATTCCATAAGTGCATCTGGATGGATAAGTAAATGAGTAACTGAAAAAAGAAATACATACGTTGTATAGAGAATTAATAAAGATAATGCATCTTCAGTCCCCCCACATCTGTGCACAGGAAGTAGAATCACATTGGATGTCAGTGGAAGTAGAACCACATTGGATGTCAGTGGAAGTAGAATCACATTGGAGGTCAATGGAATATTATCACTTCTCTCGAAAGCTAAGACAGGTTTATCCTTTCCCCAACTGGAAACAGCAACATCTTCATTTTCATATACAAACTCGGCAGTAGCTGTGCTTCATGAGGGTCTTCCTGCCATCTTGGAACTCCCAGAAGACTTAGGAGAAGCCAGATTGTTTCTGTGCATTTAGGGTAGAAGCATTACTATTCAAGGGTTAAAGTCATTTGTTTTTAAGGGGACTCCTTCATCCAGAGACATCTTGCATCAAAGTCGTGAAGCCGACTTAGTGGACCCAGCCCAGAGATCCCATGAAGAATGAAGGACTCAGGGAATTCCCTGGTAGTCCAGGGGTTAGGACTTGGTGCTTTCACTGCTGTGGCCCAGGTTCAATCCCTGGTCAGGGAACTAAGATCCCACAAGCCATGCAGCGTGGCCCAAAAAAAAAAAAAAAAAAAAAAAAAAAAAAAAATGAAGGACTTGGAGAGAAAGGAAGATATAGATGGAGAACTGGTTCCAATGGGAAGTCTCAAGTTCAGTCCAAGCTCTTCTACTACTGACTGTGGGATGACCTTAGGCAAACACAGCACCTCTCTGGGCCTCTGTTCTCTTGTGTATCACATGAAGAGTTTGGATTATGATGATCTCCAGGTCTCTGCCAGCTGGGAAATTCTAGGCTTCTCCATCATTTGTGATGGTTAGAAAAGCCCAGGGACTTCCCTGGCGGTCCAGCGATTAAGACTCTGCGCTTCCACTGCAGTGGGCATGGGTTCAGTCCCTGGTCAGGGAACTACTAAGACCCCTCATGCCATGCGGTGCAGCAAAAAAGGAAAAAGAAAAGCCTAAAGACTGTGTGACGATTACCTAAACGTAGCTCCATGCACCAAATAGTGGTGACATCTGTAGCCTACAACTGAGCGTGAGGAAGTTGCTGCTAGAGATATCTCCAGAAAATGCAAAGCTCCTTCATCCAGATGCAATGTCTTGTTCTTCTCCACCGTCTGACCTCTTCTGTGCCTCAGTCCCACCCTCTTTACTGAGGGGCCGGGTCAGGACTGGAGCAGACCTGCGATCCCACTGCAGGAGGGTGGAGGAGGGCCTCATGGTTGGTCCCGGGAGTGGCCTGGGTAATGGGCAGGGTCAGCAGAGCAGGTCAGGGAATGAGGAGGTGGCTTCTGGGGTCTGGCCCTGCAGCTAGGCTGGAAGCTCTGAGCAGGGATTAGAGCCACTGATGCTCCGGGAAACTTGTTGGTGGAATGACTGAACCCTTTGATCTGGGAGAGAGCAAGGAGGCTACCCAGCTGGAAAGGACCAGTCTCCTGCCCTGGGTTCCATGCATCAGCTTCCTCCCCTGTTAGTTACAGTGATGCTGCTGGTCGAGGCTTTGGTGGAAGGGACTCTTCTCTGCTTCTCTGTATAAAAAGGGAGAACCTCTGACCCCAAATCTGGGGCAGCAGGGAAAAAAGAACATCGGGGGGTCCCTGCTATGGGAGGTATGAGGAAAAACTCGTGCCCAGGACTTAGTGGGCTAGGACTTGGGACAAGCTATCAAGTCAGGAAACCCTCCACTCATCCTCCAGGTGTTCAGTGAGGAACAGCGTTTGGTGTTTCCCTTCAGCTTGGGTCTCCCAGACCAGAGATGGAACGCGGGCAGGGCTCTTCCTGCAGAGAGCAGGGTGTGCGCCAGCCTTGTGGTCGCTACTGTCCTCTCCACTTACAAACCGTGGGCACATGTCCAGGTAGATTCCAGTCTGCAGAGTAGGGACCCCAGAGCAAGAGAAAGAGTTTGATACTCTCTTCACTCAGGGGGTTCCCTTTATGAATCGAACTCAGATATCCGCATGAGCTGCGCTTGGCGGACTGGGTTCTGTGGAGTTGTGGATCCACACTTTGCTTGGGAAGGATTCTGCAGGGCTCACCGAGGTGGACGGTTAAGAAGGAAGTAAAGAGGCCTGTCGGTCAAGGGCAGCTATTAGGGGAAGTCACATGCAGTTGTGACAGCCTAAGGTCCTCTGCCCCCCACCTGGGCCATCCCCTCTGACTACTGGCCTAGGAGTGCCTGGGCTTTGTACAATCAAAACCCCTGCCTTCCATCTTCCTCTACTGTCCTGTGCAAAGAGAGGCATCTCCTTGACCCCAAATAGCCCCGCACACTCCTTGGGGAGCGCTCTGGGTGGGTGTCTAAGGAATAAGCTCCCTGGACTTACAAGAAGCGTAAGGGGGTGGGGGCCACGTACCAGGCTGAGGCAGCCTCCCAGACACCACATCTGATTATGTCCGGCTGACACAGCTGTGGGGTAAGAGCGTTTCCCATAGGTGGTTGGTTGCTTGGTGGGAAAGCTTTGCTCTAGGGCAGAAACTGCTGGGAAAAAGCAAAGTTTATACCCTCTGCCCACAGAAACCCAATCCTCTTAGCAAGTCATGACATTCTTCTCAGCTGGAGAGGGGGTCAGTGTTGCCATCGCTGGGTGATTCCGCAAGTGCATTCCAGAAGGTGGCATTGTGGCTCAGCCTGGGAAAGGCTGCCTCCAGGCCCCCCCCTGTAGCTTTCCAGGGCAAAGCAGGCTAGAGATTCTGTTCCTAGGACAGCCCCTTAAACTGTCTGATTCCCTGAATTGGCGCAGGTTGCATCATAATCAGGTCAAATCTCAGCCGCGGATTTCCTAAGGGAGGTATCCACAGGGATGGGCTTTTGTTAGGGGGAAGAAAGGATTGAAAAATTACAGCTTCGTGCCATGTTCTGTAAGATGGAGCTATAGACCCAGATGTGCCTCATTGATTCTTCTGGGGCGTGTGCAGCATCTGCCGATCCCGTAGGCAGGGAACTGGGCTCAGCCTCCATCCAGGGAGAAGCCCTGGATCGGGGGGACCTGCGAACAAGTGACAAGGAACAGGCTCCAGTGCTTGATGAGCCAACCCTGGGGTCTGGGTGTGTGGGGTGCGGGGGACACACATAGCCACAGGACTGATGGGGGCTCTGACCTTGCTTGATGTGTGGGGCGCATGGGGCACAGACCAGGAACATCCTTGAAATTGACGCTGTGGGTCCCATAATCATGGTTGCCGTATGTTTCCAATTTTTGGAAGTTGACCTGTTTCCAAATATTCTTTTGCCACTTCCATATACATTGAAGCCTCCTGGGAATTCTACTATTTCAGCATCCAAGTGATGCTCTCCAGATTTCCTTCAGCACTCACTGTATTCACATGACAGGCCACAGCCTTATTTTCTCGCTTGGAATGTATGGTCCTTGTACCAATAGCTTGAATTCTGGGTCCAGAATCCATGTCCGTCCGACGGAAGGAAGCCGTCAGTGAGGGGACTGAGTAGAAGGGCCTGTGATGTAATAAAGAGGGTGCTGGAAACACCGGTAGCCCTGGTGGTGACTCTCCTCTGCCTCCCACCAAAGCCGTTGGCTCTGGGGAGCCGTGTCCACGAGGCAGGACTTGCCCGCTGGGGTATATACTATCTGAGTGCATTCATTCGCGCATGCCTTCATTTAGCCCAGCTGGTGCCTCTTGATGTACCAGGCGCTGTATCAGGCCACATGACCTGTCTTCAGAATGCTTACAGTGTCCCCAAAAAGTAAACAGGCAATTATTCCATGGAGTGATTAGTATGTCCACAGAAGGGGCTGTGGCCAGGTATGGGGGAACCACAGAAGGCTTTCTGAGAGATGTGACATTCAAGCTGAGATTTAAAGGACGTGAAAATCTTAGGCCAGATACAGACATGGGCTTTTCTGAGTTGGGGGGTGGGGGGAGGTCCATGTTCGCCCTCTGCTCATTCAGGTCTCCACTCAAGGCCTTCCTTGTCTCCCCGTCCAGGATGGTGACCCCGCCACGATCCATTCCCTTCCTTGTCTCCCCGTCCAGGATGGTGCCCCCCCCACGATCCATTACCTTCCTTGTCTCCCCGTCCAAGATGGTGGCCTCACCGTGATCCATTCCCTTCCTTGTCTCCCCATCCAGGATGGTGCCCCCCTCCATGCTCCCTTCCTTGTCTCCCCATCCAAGATGGCGCCCCCTCCACGCTCCATTCCGTTCCTGTGCTTCTGTTCCCATCTGTGCGTCACTATGTGGCCATCGTTATAGTTTTATTTGCTTCCTAGCTTTATCGCTAGTCTCTCCCACTACAATATCAGTCCACGAGGGCAGAGACTTTGTTCATGGATGTATCCGTAGCTCCTAGAACAGGACAAAGCCCCTAATAGATGATCACTTTTCTGGCAAAACAAAGAAGTGAACAGAGTGAGTTCAGGCTGGCCAGAGTGGAGAGATTAAGGGGGAGTCTCTGAACATCAGCCCTGCTTGCCCGCACTCCCCCCGGCTTCTTCCTGTTATTTGGACCCTGAACACTGCTTGGCCTGCTCTGGGACACACAGCATCCTCCTGACCCTTCTCCCTCTACTGATGACCTCACACGGGGGCTGCTGTTGGAGGCCTCCTGGCCTGGCCTGGCCCACTGCCACCGTGACAGTGTGGTGACAGAGGTGAGGCGGGTCTGGGGGAAATCAAGGCTGACGTCTCAGCCTCGGCCAACCCCCCAGGGCCAACCCCTGACCCGGGGCCAGGCCTCCTTTGCTGCTGCTGGCTCCAGGTTAGCTTGTCATGACGGCTCCCAGGGGAGCGTCCCTGTCTCAGACCTGGCCTCTGCATCCTGCTTCTCTCTGTGTTTTCTGTCGCCAGGATTCCTGCACTCTCTTTCTCATCCTCAGCCTTTTCTGGTAACCTGGCTGGAGCCTGTAAACCCACGTGGGGAGAATAGTCAGGGCTGAAGGATGCATAGAAAATAGAATTAAACTTTTCCAGGAGCCTTTCCATGCCATCACACTGTACTCTTGCAGCATCTTGGGAATGGTGTGGTCTCCTGGGGACTTCTTTGGTCCCCCGTGCAGAATATTCTGGGGTTTTCCTAGCCTGGGCAACTCAAAACAGACACGCAGCCAGTTCTAATTCCTCTCCTTTCCCATGTGGCACAGATGTGGGGTTTATCAATTCTGCCACCTCCACCAGGAGCCTATAAAGGTCTTCGCCAGGACTTCCCTGGTGCCTCAGTGGTTAAGAATCCGCCTGACGATGCAGGGGACACGGGTTCGAGCCCTGGTCCGGGAAAGTCCCACATGCTGCGGAGCAACTAAGCTCGTGCACCACAGCTACTGAGCCTGTGCTCTAGAGCCCGCGAGCCACAACTGCTGAAGCCCGGGCGCCTAGAGGCTGTGCGCCGCAACAAGAGAAGCCACTGCAATGAGAAGCCCACACGCCGCAACGAAGAGTAGCCCCCGTTCGCTGCAACTAGAGAAAGCCCGCGTGCAGCAACGAAGACCCAACACAGCCAAAAATAAATAAATAAATAAATTTATTTTTTTAAGAAAAGGTCTTTGCCAAGTCACAGTCATCAGAAGAGGGAATCCCCTAGCCCAGCCGGTCAAGAAAAGAAAGACAAAAACATAGTCCAAGGGTGCAGTACTTATTGGGAGCAGAACTTGATTGGGTTTGCTATTTTCTTTCTTTTTTTTTTTTTTTAAGATAAGGACTTTTAAAAATTAATTAATTGATCTGTTTATTTTTGGCTGCGTTGGGTCTCTGTTGCTCTGCGCGGGCTTTTTCTAGTTGCGGCGAGCGGGGGCTACTCTTCGCTGCGGTGCACGTGCTTCTCATTACGGTGCCTTGTCTTTGTTGCGGAGCACGGGCTCTAGGCATGCGGGCTTCAGTAGTTGTGGCATGCAGATTCAGTAGTCGTGGCTCATGGGCTCTAGAGCACAGGCTCAGTAGCTCCTGCCATGTGGGATCTTCCTGGACCAGGGATTGAACCCATGTCCCCTGCATTGGCAGGCGGATTCTTAACCACTGCGCCACCAGGGAAGTCCAGGTTTGCTATTTTCACTGGCAGTTCGTGGAAGGGTTTTCCTGCATCGTATCACACACTTGTCACTGTGTCACAGCACAGTTGTACCCATCTCCACCCCACATGTCCAGGCGGCTTCTGGCTGCAAAAGTGGCAACCTTGGCCTCGTCCTTGGTCTTGGAATCACTGAGCCATGGAGCCGGAAGGAACCTTACAGATCACCTAATACCATCGCTCCCAAAGGCCACTCCACAAATGTAGATTACCTCACAGTCATTTGGGACACTGGTAAAAAATACAGATCCCTAACTCCTGTCACCAAGATTCTGATCCAGTAGGTCTGAGTGGGCCCAGGAATCTGCCTTTTCACAGGCGTTACTAATGATTTTGATGTGTGGCCATACTTAAGACTCAGTGACCACTCCAATATCTTGTCAAGAGGAAGCTCAGGTCCCTGAGGGGCGAAGATCCCTGCCCCCACCCCCGCCACAGCTCATGGCATGGCAGGCAGGTTGGTGAAAGGACCTTAGGTGACACATCGGTAGACCCAAGCTGCCATCCCAGCTCTGGCACTAACGGTGTGTAGCTCCCTGACGCTGTAACTCTCCAGCCAAACCCTGGCTTTGAGATGATCCAAAGGCTTTTTTCGGCTGCTCCCCTTGGAGAAGTAACGCCTTGCTTTGTAATGCAAAAGAATGAATCTTCACTCTTTCATCGTTGTAGCAAACGTTTACTGTACATTTCCTGCAGCCAAGCTCTGTGCTGAACAGAGTTTATAGATGAGCGTGACATGGCTTCAGCCATCAGAGATGGGGATCCAGGGTTGCAAACTGGGACTTGCTTATTTCCTACTATGTGCCAGGCACCGTGCTTGGAGCCTTACGCGGGTCATTTCACTTAGTCTGCAAAACAGCCCTATGCGTTGTCCCCATGTCACAGTTGGGGCAATGCCCTCAGAGAGTCTGGAAGACTTTCTTAAGGTCGTTCAGGTAGAAAGAAGAGTCTTGTATGTGCCAGGCACCATTCTAAGCTCTTTACGTCTATTGCTGTATTTCACTGATTCTGTGACACACGTTTTAACATCTCTGAAACCTGGAAGCCTGTAGCAATATGTATAGCCTGCCACTGTAACTGGCAAAGCTTCTTCCTTCTTAGTAGCATGTAAAACGGTGATGGGCCTTACAAAACAGCGGCTTTTTAGATTTGATGAATTACTGTCCCCCACTTAACAGGTAGTAAGGGACAGAGCCAGGATTCACACCCAGGTCTGTCTGGCTTCAAACACTTTCGTGCTGACAGCCTAGTGGGAAGGTGGACACAGATGACGGCGCAGGGCTGAGACACTCCTTGGGGACCTCTCCACCTACTAAACTACGCGGCAGGGCCACCTGTTCACAAAGCCTTGACCATCCCCTGATTTCCTGTTCCCCTTCACCCACCTCTCTGGCAGGCCTGACTGCTGGTCACCAGGTGTCAAAAGGTAGAGAGGAATCCAACAATCCTGCTCCTTGGTATTTACCCAAATGAGTTGAAAACTTACGTCTACACAGAAATCTGCACAGGAATGTTTGTAACAGCTTTAGTCATAATTCCTTCCAAGAGGTCCTTCAGTGGGTGAATGGATAACTAAACTGTGGGACATCCAGACAATGGAATATCATTCAGTGCTGGAAAGAAATGCGCTATCAAGCCCTGAAAAGACGTGGAGGAACCTTAAATGCATATGACTAAGTGAAAGAGGCCAATCTGAAAAGACTACATCCCGTATGATTCCAAGTATATGACATTCTGGGAAGGGCAAAACTATGGAGACGGGAGAAAGATCAGTGGTTGCCAGAGGTTAGGAGGTGGGGGGGCAGGTGAACAGGTGGAGCACGGAGGACTTTCAGGGCAGTGAGACTGTGCTGTAGGTTACTGTAATGATGGATACGTGTCATTAGACGTTTGCCCAAAGCATAGAGTGGACAACACCAAGAGTGAACCCCAGTGTAAACTGTCGACTCTGGGTGATCATGACGTGTCATTGTGGGTTCACAGATTACCGCCGTGGTGGAGGTGTTGATAGTGGCCAAGGGGGCTCTGCATGGGGGGTGGGCAGGAGGTCTACGGGAAATCTTCGTACCTCCTTCTCAATTTTGCTATAAAAAAAAGAAGTCTATTTAGAAAAAAAAGGGTGGAGAGAAGACGGGCAGGGGTGATAACGGGCAGGGGTGACACCACGTGGGGTTTCTGCTGGCTGCCGGCTCCGCCTCGGCTGTAGCCCCAGCTCCCCTCTCCTATGCCGGGTGGGGGCGGGGCGTCGGGGGGCGGTCCCCAGGCGGGGCCCCACTGTGTCCAGCTCGGGTAGTGACCCGTGACCCTGCGCTGCTCCCGGCAGGTGGCATGGAGGCCTTGATGGTCCGGCTGGTGAACGGCTCGGGCCCACACCAGGGCCGCGTGGAGGTGTACCACGAGCGGCGCTGGGGCACCGTGTGCGACGACGGCTGGGACAGGAAGGACGGGGACGTGGTGTGCCGCATGCTGGGCTTCCCCAGCGCCGAGGACGTGCACCGGACGGCTCAGTTCGGACAAGGTAGGGCACCCGGAGGGGGAGAACGTGGGGCGAGGGTCCCGGAGGCCTAGGCCTGCCCTGCTGTCCAGCATCCCCTTGACAGTCGTCCTGCCAGTGTCGGCCGGGCTCTGCCTGGATCCTTCCCGCCATGACCACGGGATGCTCACGGCCCCCAAGCGAGCTGGTCTGTCTTCAGACAGACCATGCTTATTAGAACATTCTTCCTTCCCTTGAATTGACTCCCTTTCTTTTTTGGTCTCCTGCTGGCCCCCGTTTTCAGCCCTGCATCTCAGGGCTCTTATCTAATCCCATGCCCATTTGTCCCGATTACATTTTTGTTACTATTTAGTGCTTAGATAGCACTGCCTGTGTGCCAGGCTCGGTTCTAAACATGTTAAAAATATTCTTCACTCATGTAATCCTTACCACACTAGGAAGCAGGTACAGCTATCATCCCTATCTTCCATATGCGGAAACAGTGGCACAGAGAGGCTGGAGAACTTGTCCAAGGTCACACAGCTAGCAAATGGCAGAGGCCAGGTTCAGACCCAAGCAGGTAGCTCGGGAGTCCGTTCTCTTATCCACTCTGCTGTCTGTCCCTGCTCCTCTTTTGAGTCTTTTCTTCTTCAGATGAAGATCTCCAAACACTTCATATCATCCTCAGGGGGAAAGACTTCGGCAGTCTTCACCACTTTGGTTGCTTTCCTTTGACAGGCTTAGACGGTACAAGAGAGTTTGAGGGAGAGGTGCAGACCCTTCCTGGGCAGACGGCTGATTTGAGCCATCTGTCCCTTTCCTGTTGCAAAGAGGTCGGCTCTACCCCAGCTCCAGTCTCTATCCACAGCACTGTGTCTTCCCCTCAGGCTAGTTCTCTGTATTAGTCTGCTCAGCTGCTGTAACAAATACCACAGGCTGTAGGACTTAAACTGCAGACATTTATTTTCTCACAGTTCTAGTGGCTAGAAGTCCAAGACCAAGGTGTTGGCAGGTCTGCTTTCTCCTGAGGCCTCTCTCCTTGGCTTGTAGAGGGACACCTTCCCCCCTGTGTCCTCACGTGGTCGTCCCTCTGTGTGGGTCTGTCTCTTCCTCTTAGAAGGACACCAGTCGTATTGGATTAGGGCCCCTCTAATGACCTCATTTATCCTGAATCACCTTTTTAAAGGCCCTGTGTCCAAAGACAGGTGCATTCTGAGGTCCTGGGGGTTAGGACTTCCACATAGGAATTTGGGGGGGGACACAATTCAGCCCATAACAATTCAGCTACACACACAGCACACCACACGTTCACACTCAAATATAAATACTCACCGTCACAAATGCTTTCTCCTTCATCGGACCTCGAACTCAGAGAAACCTGTGTTGACTCACAACTAAGACGATGGTCCCACCTGCCTGAAGACAGTGTTCCCTGCACCTGTACAGTAACTTGCTGCGCCCCACTGTGTGATCTCGTTGCCGCTCCCCCCTGGATCTTGGTGTCCCATCTATAACTTAAAGGGGCTTTTACAGACTCTGTGATGGGCCTTCCAGCTTGGGCCCCTGGAATGTGAAATACTTCTGCTCCCCCGTCACGAGGACCTGCTATCTGGCAGGTGCGGGGAGGGATTTGGACTGACCCACTCACACTCAGTTGCCAGGTCCCCTGGCGACCCGTGGAGGGACCGCTGGCCCCGCTTTGGAGGCTACCTGTGTCATGGAGCATTTGCTGTCTTACCTGAGACCATGGCGGCCCAGCCCACTGTGCTAAATGGTAAAGGGCCTCATGGCGACAGGAGGGGCATCCTTTTCAGATGGGGACATAGAGCCGGGCCACATCCCGACTGGCCGTGGAACCCTCCGCTCCA
This sequence comes from Physeter macrocephalus, assembly GCF_002837175.3. Taxonomy (NCBI): domain Eukaryota; kingdom Metazoa; phylum Chordata; class Mammalia; order Artiodactyla; family Physeteridae; genus Physeter; species Physeter macrocephalus. The sequence continues at coordinate 97,827,607 of NC_041222.1, read as the reverse complement.
CAGCTGCCTTGCTTCTCACGCCCACTTTGGGCTGCCACAATCCTGGCTCAGAATCTTGTCCCTTAGACCTCAGTCACTGTTGCAGACTGAAAGTTTGTGTCGCCCGCCCCACCCCACCAAATTCACATGTTGGAATCCTCAGCCCCAATGTGATGGTGTCAGAAGGTGGGGCCTTTGGGGGGTGATCAGGTCATGAGCAGAGCCCTCATAATGGGACTGGTGCCCTTATAAAAGGGACCTCAGAGAGCTCCCTCCTGCTTCCGTGAGGACACACAGTAGCCTACAAGCCGGAAGAGGGCCCTTCCCTAGAACCGGAACATGCAGGCACCCTGATCTTGGACTTGCAGCCTCCAGAACCGTGAGAAATAAATGTCTGTTGTTTAGAAGCCACCCGGTCTGAGCAGACAAGACAGTCACACTCACTGAAGTGACTCTTGTGAAATGTGTTGTGACAGCTGGCGGAGAGTGGCCGATTGACCCCGGCGTCCTGGCCTCTCGACCTCAAGGCCAGCGCGTGGGGAGTTCAAAGGGTCCAGCTCCACGGAGGGCAGCCCACTCGGGGAGAGCGCTTCCCTCCCATCTAAAGCTCTGTGCTGGGTCTCAGCCTGTTTTCTTCAAGGAAAACTGCCATTTCTGTTTGCATGAGGAACAGAAGCAGTGGGAACGGTCCTCGTTTTCCTTTTTTGGCTCCAGTGAGGGCTCCTCCCTAATAAGTGGAAGTAAACCTTTGTGGGGTGGGAGAATCATAAACTCTTTTAGTGAAGCCACATTAGGTCATTTGAATGTCATGGGCAGGGTTAGCCTAAAACTCTTCCATCCTGCCTTGATTTTTGTATTGTATGGTGTGAAGGGAAGCTCTACAGTTGCCACCGGATTTTTTTTTTTTTGGCTGCACTGCACGGCTTGTGGGATCTTAGTTCCCCAACGAGGGATCGAACCCGGGGCCACGGCAGTGAAAGTGCCGAGTCCTAACCACTGGACCGCTAGGGAATTCCCACCACTCAAGTCTTTAAACCAGTCAGTGGGAAGCCAGACTCGCTTCCACATCAGCATCAAATTTGCACCGTACTTTTTCCATCATCATCCAATAACTTAGGTCACGTGATATTCGAGACCTGGACAGGTAGGCAGGCCAGGTGTTACTCATGGGTGCACAGAGGGAAATGGGGGCCGGGGAAGGGATGGGGCTTGCCTGGCACCCATCCTCCTAGCCCGGCTGCAGTCCCTTCTTCCCACAGCAGCTTCTGGCACTTTCCATGGGCAGGCGCTAGGCTCAGCACTGGGGCACAGAGGTGAGTCAACCTAGTCTCTGACCTCAGCACATTCCGTTTAGAGGGGGAGGCAGACATGTTCACAGATTCTAAACTGTTGGAAGGGCTATCCTGCCCTAGCAGCTGGGGGCAGAGGGCGGGGAAGCCCGCCTCTCCTGGCAGCTGGCGGGGTTTGCGTCAGTTCCCAGCGCCCCTCTGACCACAGCCTCCCGTCATGCAGGTGCCCCAATTCCCAGTCCCAGTCCGCTCACCCTCAGCCTCCCGGAGGCTCCCAAGCCCCCGGCCCCGCTCTCCATCCACTCTGTTTCTCTTCTGGCTGTGCTTCCTGCCCTGCCAGCCAGGACTGCAGACTCGTCCCTTCTTGCACCCTCGCCCACTTCCCGTGTCCCTTATCTGCTGGGTCCCTGAGTCTTAACAGATGCTACCAGTGTCGACGTCTCTGGCCCCTTGACTCTGTCCCCTCCTCTCTGTTCCCCCTGCTCTTGCGTTAGGAGCTCGGGCTGGGTAGAGCAGTGGCTAGGAGCTCAGTCTCTGGGTCAAAGCCAAGCTAGCATCCCATATGTGCCACTTACTAGCTGGTGACCTGGAGCAGATTTCTTAACCTCTCCAGGCTTCAGTGGCTCCACTTTTGCAGGATGATGGCAGACTCGAAATGAGATCACACACGGTGAGCAGTTAGCACAGTGCAGGCCCTGCGGTGCACATTTATTTGCTGCTTGTTGGGTGGAGATGGGGGCGTCCTCCATGACGTCCTTCCCACACTGCTGCCCCTGTCCCCCTCCAGGCTGCCTCCTTTGCCTTCCTCCTCCTGGCTGCCAGGGATCTTTCTAAAATGAGCTCCTGCCTCTGTCACTCCCCTGCCCGATGCTCAGTGGGTCTTCCCTGCTCTCAGGATCAAATTTGGTTTCCTTAGCTTAGTGCCCAAGGCCAGTCCTCACATGCCTCCCGCCTCTGGGATCACATTTGCTTTCCTTAGCTTAGTGCCCAAGGCCAGTCCTCACACGCCTCCCGCCTCTGGCAGCGCATCCCTTAGCTGAGCTCACACAGCTGTTTCCCGGCTCCGTATCCTCTCACGTGCTGTTCCTTGGGTCTGGAATGCCTTTCCCTCCTCTTCACCTAGCTAATTCCTCCTCAGCTTTTAAAGTCAGCTCAATGATCACCTCCTGAGGGGAGCTTTGCCGCTCCACCCCAGCCCGTGGTGTAGATACCCCCTCTGCTCCCGTGGCATCCCCTGCGCGTACCTCTCACACGCTCCTGATCGCCGAGGTATGTGGGAACGCCTTGAGGGCAGAGCTCCAAAACCCAGGACTGTGCCTGGGATGTGATAGGTACTGGATAAATGTGGGAGGGAGGGAGGGAGGAGGGACAGGGGGAGGGGGCGAGGGAAGAAGGAAGGAAGGAACTTCTGTGCCTGCCAAACCTGCGTCCTCCCCAGGGTCATACAAGAAACGGCCACACCCTGGCAGTGCTCTCTGTGGTCTGGCACCATAAAAGTTTTCCTGGACAGGGCTCAATAATTGAATTATCAGTTTCCCTGGGAAAAAAGCAAGGAAAGACCCAAATGAGAAAGACTTGGAGATTTTTTTTTTTTATTTATTTTAAGTTGGTCCAAGAGCTGTTGGAGAGGGAATGAGTGCAGATCAGGAAGATGGAGGGTGATGGCTGGAGCAGGGTCCAGGAGGAGATGGAGGGGGTGAGACCACCATAGCACTGCTGGGAAATTAGTCCTGGACCCGCCAAGAAAATCTTTCTTTGAGACAGAGAGACAGACGAAAGGAGCTGAGGATGGGTACAAATGCATACAGATTTGTAGGTGGGAGTGGGTGGACAGAATTGGGAGTGTTCTCTTTTAATTATATTATTAGCATTTTTTTTGCCCTTTTTTTCTAAGATAAAATTCAAATACTGGGAGGTGGCTTAGTGCAAGGGTCAGCAAACATTAAAGGGCCAGGGAGTAAATATTTTGGGCTTTGTGGGCCAGATGGTTGCTCTCACAACTACTCAGCTCTGTAGTTGTAGCATAAAAGCAACTACAGACAAAATGTAATCAGACTGGGGGCAGGGAGGCTCCGTGTTCCAATAAAACTTTATTCACAAGAGCAGGCAGTAGGTCGAATTGGGTTTGCAGCCTCCTGGCTTAGTGATTTGTGCTGTGTGCCGTGTATGTGGTTCTATAAGCCACGGGGACTGGACTGGCTGGACGTCAGGGGCCTGGGTCATGATCTCATCCCCTTAATAGTCGTGGGACAGGTCACTTAACCTTTCTGGGGCCTTAGTTTTCCTACCTCTTAAATATATGTTTGATAGCCATCCTGCCTGTCCCTCCCTGCGTGAGGCTCGGATGGCAGCCTGTAGGAATCAGTGTAACTCATTCTGATCTCAGAGAGGCAGCAGTGAGTGGTGGCTTGAAGCAGGATCTTAGTTCCCTGCCCAGGAACTGAACCTGGGTAGCCTGGATGAAAGCCAGGAATCCTAGCCTCTAGACCACCAGGGGCCAGAGGCTAGAAGCTAAGTGGCCCTGGCTCTTGCCCCCATTTGAGAGCAAGAATGTTTCAAGGAGGCAAAAACTGTAAAAACAGGTACAAAGTTTATTATTCGAGACACAGCACAACAAGTGAGAGAGCACACAGAGAAACAGTTAGAGACTGAAGCAAGGCAGAGATACACACCTGGAGAGAAAGGGTGTAGGCGTCTTCTAATGAGGAGCGCGGTAAAGAGGTGATTTAAATCACTTACCCAGGGGCTTCCCTGGTGGCGCAGTGGTTGCGCGTCTGCCTGCTGACGCAGGGGCACCGGGTTCGCGCCCGGTATGGGAGGATCCCACGTGCCGCGGTTAGTGGCTGGGCCCGTGAGCCATGGCCGCTGAGCCTGCGCGTCCGGAGCCTGTGCTCCGCAACGGGAGAGGCCACAGCAGAGGAAGGCCCGCACACCACAAAAAAAAAAAAAAAAAATCATTTATTTAGGACAGTCCTTCCGGGTCTTTGTTTACCTTTGGCCAATTTCTTGTTTCTTATTCCACGCCTGACCTGTCCTAGGACTCCCCCCAACATGCGTGCTAACTTTCTGCTAAGATGGATCCCACTGCAGAGGCCTATGGGGGCCTTGGCATCACCTATTATGGGGTGGCACCCCCTCCTTTTTGACCCCCCAAGGAGTCTTAATGTGCCTGTGCAATCAGGGAGTTTTTCTTAACCTCAGGAGTAGTCATCTTATCTCTTTACTCCAGCAGAGCTCAGTTTTTGCCACTAACTTTGTCCTTGGAGTGTCTGGGGGAAAACAAAGCTTCAATTTTACTGCCCTTGACAAACACCAGCTGTCCAGGCCAGGGGCCCATCTACTTCCTACCTCAATTCCTTCTACTAATATTACTCAAATAAACATGCAGCAGCTCAGATGTTTGTTCCATGAAGCAGAGATTTTTGTTTTGTTTTTATACAATTTTGAAAGGTTGCTTTCCCTTTACAGTTATAACAAAATATTGGCTGTACTCCCCATGTGATATATAGGGTTGGCCAAAAAATTCGTTCAGTTTTAAGTAAAATAAAAGACACGTTTTTCGGGCTTCCCTAAAAAAAAAAAAAAAAAAAAAAGACACGTTTTTCATTTTCACGAAGGGCTTTATTGAACAACGTTTTCACTAACCAAACGAACTTTTCGGCCAACCCAGTAATACATCCTTCAGCTTATCTTACAGCCAATAGTTTGTACCTCCTAGTTCTCCACCCCTGTATTGCCCCTCCCCTCCCACTGGTAACCACTAATTTGTTCTCTATATCTGTGAGTCTGCTTCTTTCTCGTTATATTCACTAGTTTGTTGTAGTTTTTAGATTCCACTTAGAAGTGATATAATACAGTATTTGTCTGTCTCTGTCTGACTTATTTCACTTAGAATAATGCCCTCCAAGTTCATCAATGTTACTGCAAATGGCAAAATTTCATTCTTTTTTATAGCTGAGTAGTATTCCATTGTATATATATATACCACAGCTTCTTTATCTATCCATCTGTTGATGGACACTTAGGCTGCTTCTGTATCTTGGCAATTGTAAATAATGCTGCTGTGAACATTGGGGTGCATGTATCTTACAAGTTAGTGTTTTTGTTTTTTTTCAGATATGTACCCGGGAGTGGGATTGCTGTAGTTCTAAAATAGTAGTTCTATTTTTAGTTTTTTGAGAAATCTCCATACTGTTCTCCACAGTGACTACACCAGTTTACATTCCCACCAACAGTGTTTTTCTTGAATCATTTTTTGTTCATTGATGTAGTCCGTACACCCAGAATAGTGCTGAGCATGGAGTAGACTCTTAAATACTTGTTGAGTGAATGAATGAATAAGGAGAAAATGAAATCTCCACTTATGCATCCCAACAGTATCACCTTCCAACAGCTCTAAGAGTCAGAAGACCTGGCCTCTAGTCCCAGTTTTTCCTCCTCGAGGTAAAGACCTCACCCTGTTGTTTAATTTTTCTGACTGTACGGTGGCGAGCAGAGTACCCCCTTCCCCGCTTACCTGATGGGGCATGTTATGGAGCTCACAGAGAGACTGGTGTGGAGCGGCTGGCCTAATCTAGAGCAGGGCTTCTCAGACCTGAATGCATGCCTGAGTCTAGGAGATCTTGTTACGATGCAGACGCTGATTCGGGTCCGGGGGGGCCCAAGACTCTGTGGTGCTAACAACCTCCCAGGTGATACTGATTTCCTGGTCCTTGGGCCACACGTTGAGTATCAGGTGTCAGCTCTAAAGCTAAGAGGATGATCGGTACCTGGAGTCATGGCAGTGCTAGCCCCTCTGACGTGGCAAGGAGCCCAAACGGTCTTCGGGTTCATAGGCCCCTCAGCGATGTCCCAGTAACTGTAGATATTCAGTGCTGCTGATTTAACAACGCTTTTCTCATTTTATTAGCTCTTCCATGACTGAACGTTAGCCAGAACTCCCTAGCCAAACACCAGCTAGAGTTTGGAGTCTCGTGATCCTGTGTATGCATCTGGGCTCGTAACCTTGGGGCCTGTTCTGTATTTGTCGGTCTCCTTCATTTGCTTCTTTATTTGTTTTGGATGTGACTAATCCCACAGAGCTCTTGGGCCTGTAGCCCAAGGAAGGGTAATTTGTAAACTGATGTGTTTTCCAGGAGACATCTAATCTGAGAATTTTTGCTCGGCCTCAAAGAGCTTATTGTGTAAGAGGCACACTGTATCCGGCTAGGGAAGAGGCTCTGATGAAGAAATAACATCCAAAAAGACAGCAGAAGGAGGCCTCTCCTCCCAGCTCTGTTCCTGAATTCACTGCTTGGTATTCCCATGACAACAGATGCTGAAAATGTCAACATAAAAAAGATGTCCAAACCACTTAGTTCATGTGGTCGATTTCGTGGGCAGCAAAATGGTTTAGGTGTTCCCTTGATGCTCTTTGTAAAGGGATTTCCCATGCAATCCAAGGGTGAGTGACAGTTTCAAAGGGTTTAATAATTAGTCCTGACAATTCCTCTAAAAGGAGAGGTTGTTTGGCTGCTGAGAGTTGGGACAGGGAGGAGATGGGGGTAGGGTCAGGGTACAGTACTAATCCCTGAGCTACCTTCTGTATAGGGTTTTGGTGCATTTGAAAGCCCTTTAAAATACAGGAACTGGGAATTCCCTGGTGGTCCAGGGGTTAGGACTCTGTGCTCTCACTGCCGAGGGCCCGGGTTCAATCCCTGGTCGGGGAACTGAGATCCCACAAGCCACACGGTGTGGCCAAAATATATATATATATTCTCTTGGGACATCCCTGGTGGTCCAGTGGTTAAGACCCTGCCCTTCCAGTGCAGGGGGCGCAGGTTCCATCCCTGGTTGGGGAACTCGGATCCCACATGCCATGCAGTGTGGCCAAAAAAAACCCACGAAAAACAAAATACAGGAATACAAGTTACCTCATTGAACTTGCCCAGGTTAAAAACGTCAGTAATGTTGGAACCCAGTTTATGACCTTTGACCCCATGGTTTTTGGTGCCAGCTCATAGACCTAACAAGTCAGGGTGCTGGAGTGACCAGCCATCCCGGTTTACCCAGAACCTACCCAGCTTTAGCACGAAAAGTCTCATATTTCGGGAATCCCTTCCCAGTTTTACAACTGAAATGGTCTTCCTCGATGGGGCTGAGACTTGAATTGAGATTTATTCTACTTATTGTAAAGCCCTATTTCTGCTGTACCTATTTCTGCTTCTCAAACTTCAATGCAGAACCACCTGCTTCAAATGTAGGTTCTGATTCAGTAGGTCTTGGGTGGGGCCTGAGGTTCTGCAGTTTTGACAAGCTCTGGGGAACGCTGGTGCTACTGGTCCAGGACCACGCTTTGAGTAGCGAAGCTCTAAGCTACTGCTTCCATGGGAGATGGGAGCCCTAAAGCTCAGGCATCCTTCCAGAGGGCTCCCAAGTGAGCTGCCGCCATTGGAGGCCTTCCTTGGCCATCAGCCCAGAGAGCCGACCTGAACCATGGGTGATGGCCCTGCCAGTTCATCAGCGGGGGCTCTAGGTGACTTCTCCCCTCTCCACTAACCCCTCTGACCCCAGACAAGCCCTCTCCATTCCCTTGGAGCCTCACCCAGCTGCCCTATTCCCCTGACATTCAGTAAGGGACCTCAGTGCCAAGTTTATGTCTCTTGAGACTCAGGTAGAATCTTGGGAAAGCCTCCTAAAGGCTCCCCTGCATGGGTATCTTCAGACCAGTAGGTTGGTCCCCCTAAGAGCTGAGTGAACAGACAGGCAAAACTCAGCTAGATTGTCTTAGGGACCTTGTATTCTGGGAACTTGACCTAATTACTTGTGGTTAGGGATGCTTCTGCCTGTCATTACATAGATGTCTGGTTATAATGTGAAATTCTGGGATCCCCTGTCACTCAAAGTACCACTGTTTTGAGCTCATAGAAAGAGACCGTCTGCTTTAAATTTCAAAAGATTGAAGGTAATGTTGGTACTGACGTACTTGAGATACTTATGGGGCGCTGGATCTGTCCAACGCAGGGTCTGTCTGACATTGTCCTTCTGATTAGGCCCTGTCCGAATATTCATCAACAAGTGCCGCAAGATATCGTATCTCAAAAGCTATGAAGTGTCTCTTATAAAGCGTGGCCTGGGAGGCAGTAAGACTTGGGTTTGAGTTCAGACTCTGCCACTTACAAGCTGAGCAACCTTGCACCAGTTGCCTTCTGAACCTCAGTTTTCCCGTCTAGGAAAAGGGTTTATTCATGGCTATCTCGCAGCACCATGGTGAGAATGGACGAAGATCATATGTGTAAGATGCTGACACATAGGGGCTACTCAGTAAATACCACCATCTCCACTGTCAATTATTCTTATTCTGCCCTCAAGAAGCTGAGCCTAGAAAAGAAGTATTTGGTCTTGGTGGAATGGAGAAGGCAGATGGGAACCACTAGATTTGAGAACTGACGGCAGGGCTCGGGACAGCCGGGTCAAGGACGGACAGCAGTGTTCCTGTCTGTCCTGCCCTCCTGCATCTCCGCTAAGAAATCGTGTTGACTTGTCTCCACAGGCACAGGGAGGATTTGGATGGATGATGTCGCCTGCAAGGGCACGGAGGAAAGCATCTTCCGCTGCAGCTTCTCCAAATGGGGGGTGACAAACTGCGGACACGCTGAGGATGCTGGAGTGACATGCAAGAGACACTGACAGTGGGCCCAGCCCAAGGTCCGGACCCAGCTGCCAAGCCTCCTTCCTGCATTCCTGGGGTGGGGGCATCGCTCGGGGCTCCCCTGACCATGCCTCCCCGCCCAGCACCCCCAGGCCCCCGGATTCCCATCCCAGGACCCACGGTGGCCTGTCATCCTCCTCCCCTTGGACATCTTTTCCAAAGCACAACTCTGGGATCTACTGCCTGTCTCTCCCTTCCACCAGGGTTCCTGCATGGAGCCCTGGTCAACTGGATTGCCATTTTGCTGAGTCTTCTAAACACCACGCGTCAGGCCTCCGTGTCCATGTTCTCTGTGGTCTGTGAGTTACAGATCAACGTCGGCCACAAAGGCATCCGTGAAGATGGGAGGGAGGCATCCCAGATCGTTTACTCTGCAGATCATTCCCAAACCTCAGGCCAAGAGTTCTGACCAGCCAGAGACAATACCGAGTGATTCATCTTCCCCCTTCACTCTGCCTCTGCACAGCGTTTGTTAGCTGGGGGAAGTGACATAGAGGAGAGGCCAGCTGTAGGAGCCAGAGGGCAATTCAAGTCTCCTGCAGCAACCAGTCTGGATTCAGAGACGAGGAGTGAAAGGAACATTTATTGAGTGACTGCCACGCGTGCTATTACATAGTATCTTGGGTGCTAAATCCATTTATCACTTTGCAGCATTCCTATAAGTCATGTTAGTGTGGGTACCGCGTCACCTCCAGGTAGCATTCAACTGACCCCTTCACCTGGCCTACTAGTCAGATAGAGAATGACTGAGACCACTGTTGCTACCTGAACTTTCCTGTGTCTTCGTCAGGCTCGAGCAAGAAGCTTGGGTGCAGGACGGGTGTGACTAGTAGGTTACATACTCCAAACCCCACAGGGTGTGAGTTCAAGGTCAGACAGGACTGGCTTCCAGGGCAACCATCCACACGGGAGGAAAGCTGATTTGGAGGGTGACGTGGGGGCTGTCTGGGTTCAACCAAGATCACCCCTCAGTTATCTGGCAGTCAGGGTTAAAGCTATGTCACCTGTGTCTCAGAGCTGTTTGGAGGTGATGATATTGAACCTTCCAGGCCTCTTTGGGTGTCATCCTGTGGTCAGGAGAACACATGTCCTGATGGAGCCTATAAGAGTGAAAGGAGGGGACTTCCCCTGGTGGCGCAGTGGTTAAGACTCTGTGCTCCCAATGCAGGGGGCCCGGGTTCGATCCCTGGTCAGGGAACTAGATCCCACATGCGTGCCGCAACTAAGGAGCCGGCGAGCCGCAACTAAGGAGGCCGCGAGCCTCAACTAAGGAGCCCGCCTGCCTCAACTGAGACCCAGTGCAACCAAATAAATAAATAAATAAATATTAAAAGAAAGAAAAAAAGATTGAAAGGAAATGAGGATTCCCTACAATCTCTGGGGGAAGAAGAGGCCGTGGGCCTTTGCAAGTCCTCAGTCTGCACCCCTTTCCTAGTGATGGGGAGATCATATTCTGCTTTTGACACGAGGAGGAGGTCAGACTGGGCCATATATGTGTTCTAGGCCTGGGGACCAACATGGTAGCGAGTGAGCACAGACCCTCCTCCCTTGAGGGAGCCACAAACTCAGTCAGGCCTCGGATACACAATCACCTGTCCTATCTGGTGAGCACCGCTTGCCTGGGGAAGGTGACAGCTGGGACCCTCTGGGTGTAAGACCAGCAAAGTTCCTGGCTGACAACTAAACCAATATGTGCTATTGGTTGTTCTTTGCTTACCATATGCTTGTTATTCATTGATGTTCTAATGATCAGAGACTCTCCTTCTGACTAATTGCTATGTTTACATAACACGCATGTACTCATGCATCTTTTCCCAGAGCCAATATATGTATGCATATATGAACACAGCACTCTTTACTATAAATAGCTCAGCACACTACAAAGTTTGCCTTAAAAAAGAAAATACTCGAGGTGGAAAGATGTCACGTTGAACGATATAAATTCCCAAGTCCGTTCTGGCAAAGAATCCGGTTATCCTACCAATGAAGACCCACATAACTTTCTTACTTGGTCTTTTCATTCGGGAAAATACAAGTCTTGCTTTACATCAGAGAAAAACAACGGTGTTAAGTGTTTGAACCTTAAAATAAAAGTCTACTAGTTTACATTCCTACTTAAGAGGACATGGAAATAAAATGACCATGGACCTGCATTTCAGGGACTAAAGGAACTTAGGCCAGGCCTAAATACATCAGACCTTTTATAAGAATTTCAATAAAGCTAAAAACATGTTGCTAGCAAGCTTCGCCTCATATTCTTCCTCATGAAAACCCAGTGAGCGTGGGGAGGACGGGTGAAAATTGGATCGTCTGATAATTTTTCAGCGGGAATTGGTAGAATGGGTGGCTTATGAGAAGCTGTCTTAATACTTCCAGAGGACAATAAACACAGTCTAAGCCTTAGTACTTCCAGAGGACAATAACCACAGTCTAGACCAAGAACATGGTGGCACATAATCTCTTAAACCCTATTCGGTAACCTAAGGAAAGGGTCCCAAGCAGCAGAACAATAATCACGGCCCAGCTTGTAAGAGAATTCCTTTCATAGTCATTAAAGGGGCTTCCCTGGCGGCGTAGTGGTTGAGAGTCCGCCTGCCGAGGCAGGGGACACGGGTTGGCGCCCCGGTCCGGGAAGATCCCACGTGCCGCGGAGCGGCTGGGCCCGTGAGCCATGGCCGCTGCGCCTGCGCGTCCGGAGCCTGTGCTCCGCAACGGCGGAGGCCACAACAGTGAGAGGCCCGCGTACAGGTAAAAAAAAAAAAAAAAAAGAAAGAAAATAAGAGAATATTATAAACAACTTTATGTCTATGAATTTTTGAAAACTTAGATGAAATTTAGATGAAAATTGAGGTGAAATCACAGGTAATTTTTGAATGCCAAAATGGCACCAAGAACTTGAATTAGTACAATGACATTTATTTTTTTAATTTTTTATTTTTTTAATTTATTTTTTTATTGGAGTATAGCTGCTTTACAAGGTTGTGTTAGCTTCTGCTGTACAGCAAAGTGAATCGGCTATATGTATACATACATCCACTCTTTTTTGGATTTCCTTCCCATTTAGGTCACCACAGAGCATTGAGTAGAGTTCCCTGTGCTATACAGTAGGTTCTCATTAGTTACCTATTTTATAGATAGTAGTGTATATTGCAATGACATTTAAAGAAATAGAATCTGCAGGTGGTTGAACAGATAAGCTGTACCAAACATTCAAAGAACAGAGTGTGGAAATCTTACACAAATATTTCCTGATTATAGAAAAAGATAATTTTATGAAACTGATTATATGAAACGTGAATGACCTCCATAACAAAAGAATAAAAAACACATGAAAAAGGAAAAATTATAGGCCAATCTCAGCCATCAACATAGATGCAAAAACCCTAAACATCGTATTAGCAAATAGAATCCAGCAAAGTATAAAAAGCATTGTCCAACATGCCACGTTGGATTTATCCTAGGAATGCAAACTTGGTTTAACATTAGAAAATCTACTAATGTAAATCATAAACAGGTTAAGGGAGAGAAAGTAAATGGTTATCTCAATAAATGAAAATTCAATATTCATTAATAATAAAAACTCTTTGCAAATAAGGATAGACAGGAATTCCTCATAAACAAATATACTTGCAAGACATGTAACAAATATACTTATATGTAAATATCAGCATGTAACAAAGATACTTACATGTAAATATCAGCAACTCTCCTTTCAAACATCAGAAACAAGATTAAAAATGCCAGCCATCTCTGCTACCTTTCAGCAATGTGCCAGACATCTTGGCCTGCACAATAAGAAAAGAAAAAAATGAAAAGTGTGAGGATTGGAAAGGAAGAAACAAAATTAAGCATTTGCAGGTGATATACATAGAAAACATGATCATATACACACAGAAAACTTAGAATATGAACAAGCTATTAGAATTAGTATGAGTTAAACGCACGAATGAATAACTATGAGACAGAAAGAGATGTAAACATGCAGTCTCTCATTCTGATGTCTGATCACTTTTAGGTACACTCTTAATTCTGATGTTTAAAAAAATGAAATATTATATCCCAATGTTAATTTTATTTTATTTTATTTTTTGGCTGCACCGCATGGCATGCAGGATCTTAGTTCCCCGGCCAGGAATTGAACCCGTGGCCCCTGCAGTGGAAGGGCAGGGTCCTAACCACTGGACCGCCAGGGAATTCCCCCAGTGTATATTTTAAAGCCTCAAAAGATATGAAGAGTAGCAGGATGCTCCCACTGAAATATATAAACAGGTGGACTCATCACCAATAATTTTGGAGCAGGGAGTACTGTGTTTGGACCATGAAGCCCTTGACTACCTGAACCCAGGCCATCTCTCTGAACTCATCTCGTCCCACACCCCTCTCCTGCCCCTTCACTCCAGTCTACTGGACAGCCCCGACACGTGTGCCATTTCCTCTGCGGAGAGAGTTCCTCCTTCCACGGCCACGCTCCCACTCCTTACTGTTGCTGTCTTTCAGCTCTCCACCTAAATATCAGTGCTGCTGGGGGAGTCTTCCCTGAGCCCCACTCTAGGGTATGTCTCCTTATTATCAACTCTCATGGTACCCTGCTCTTTCCTTTTCACATCACTACTCCTATTTGTCTGGTATCTGATTCCCTCAATAGACTGCCAACTTCATGAGGGCAGGAACCGGTTCTCCCCTGTGTCATCAGCAGCTGCTCGAAGGTCTGATAAATACTAGGTGCTTAATATCGGAGAAAAGAAGGAATAGAAAGAGGCAGGAAGAAAAAACCTCTCCTTTCTAAACTAGAGAGAGAAGAAAGAACTTGTGTGTTGGGGGCTGGGTAGAAGGATGGTTGAGGGGACAAGGGGGTATTGGCTTTGTTACCCCATCCCACAGTACTTGGGATATTATTATTTCTAAAGTACATTTTTCCCAGTAGCAGCTTCCCAACCACAGACATAAGGAGATCTTTGGAAATTCCATTATCTAATCAGTTATTGCTGGTGAATTAACACAGCTCAGAAAAATATCAGTAGGGGAATTCCCTGGCCGTGGAGTGGTTAGGACTCCGCAATTCCACTGCAGGGCGCATGGGTTCCATCCCTGGTGGGGAACGAAGATCCCACATGCCACACAGCCAAAAAAAAACAAACAAAAATCAGTAGGTAAAAATGTTACATCCCCCCAAGTAAACACCTCAGTGATGAGCAACCGTAGTTTGACATCATTCATTGAGCAGAAATTTGATTACAGTTAGGGGAGGCCATTTGATAAAGTAGAAAGATTATAGAATATGGAATCAGAAGACCTGGATCCAAGTCTTATTTCCACAATGTACGAGATGAAACTCCAGCCTCAAGATCATCATCTATAATTGAAATATCCTACACACCTTATGTTACAAGGATTTTTTAAAAATATGTTAAATTAAAAGTGTTTTTAAAAAGATCTAAAGGGTTATATGAATAATAACATTTATATAATAACACGGAAGACTTCAGCCTTTGGTTTACTGGAAAGATTGTCATTATAATTTAAAATTGTAAGAATTGATCGATAGTATAATACAATACAAATACCTTAATAAATAAATTCTGGGACCAAAATAAAGTATACTTCATTGTAGTATTACATTGTTAGAGTATCAGCCACAGATTTGCCTGAATTGTCAAGGAAACACAGAACTGGGGTTTTTAAAAAATCGCTCCCTGGGAGTCTGCTCATGAAACAAGAGGTCCCCTAGGTCCAGTTCTTTTCTGGAAGGGCAGACACTGAAGCATCTGTAGTGTGAACAGCTGCAAAATACACTTTGCAGCCCACTTTTCCAGCTTACTGGATAACAGGCCAAAGAGTGTACGGGAACTTGAAGGGCAGGAGGGTAGAATACACAAAAGAAAGGGGAATAAAAACTCTACACAGTTCCCGCCTCTCCAGTAAGATCACTGCTGGCTCTCTGGTGACACCTGCAGGCTAATGAGAGAACGAGGCTTGAAAGCCTTAGGGAAAGAACGCAAACTAGGGCCAAAATCAACCAGATTTCTGAAGACGACTCTAACGTGCATATGAATCGCCTGGGGGTTTTGTTCAGATGCGGATTCTCATTCAGTAGGTCTGGTTGGGACCCGAGATTCCACAGGTCTGTTTCCCGGGTAATGCCCAAGACTTGCTTGGCCACTCCACCTGCCGGGTAGCAGGGCTCTCGGGAACTTTCAGGGCATTGAATGCCAGAGGTGGAGAGGGTATTAGAGGTCATCTTGTTCAACCTCCTTATTTTACAGGTGAGGAAGCCTGAGGGCAGAGAGAGAAGGCGGGCACCTCCACAAATGTAAGTAATATAAGATGTTTCATTTCTCTAAATCTGGCTTCCTGGTCTGTAACAATAGAGTACCTGAGCTCAGACAGGCTTTCCAGCTCTTACGTTTAATGATGACATCACTTGCCCAAGGCCACGCTGCTTAGATAGAGCAATGCGAGTCTGGTCTGCCTCCTCTGATGAGCTCAAGCGATCAGGTTGGATGGCAGAGGTGCCGGAAGATTCACCTGATTACCAAATGCCTTGGGCATCAAAATGGCTGTTTTGTACAGCTGAATGATTTTTTTAATTTTTTTTTCCTGTTTCTCCTTGACCTCCTTGTGCTCCTGGCTGGGGAAGTAACTAGTTCTAGATGAGGTAGATGATGTTCTTGGTTTCCAAATGAAATTGATATTTTCCAGATGGTAAGAGCCCAGTCCAGATTGCTGAAGGGAAGTCAGGGTCAGAAATCACATTAGTTCTTCCAACTGTCATCTCTGGCTGCAATTACAAAGAAAGGCCATCTCCCAAAACAATCGCAGCAGCACATCACCCACCAGGTTACAGCGGGGTTACCTCAAGCCTGACCCTTACATTCCCCAGAGTACCCACTTCCCCAGGTTCCATGGAACCCCCCTCCACCCCAGCCCAGTGCCACAATTCCTCTCTATAGCCATGGTATGGGGGAAACGAACAGGACTCTTGATTTTTAATTCAAGGACACTTAGAGACAAATTCAACTGACTCTGAACTACATTAGGTGTCCTTGGTCCAAGTTTTGGAATGAATTACCTTGAAAAAACAGCTGACGCTGCATTTTATAATCCAGGGCCTTGGCGTGAATTACCCCCAAACCACAATTAATTGACACAATATGAAAATAAGCGCTGACTCATGGAATTCATTAACATTACCATTTAAAGTAATGGTTCAGCTCTATGAAATTAGAAGTGCAGAAATTGACACTTGTATGTATGATCTGGCCTGGAGTAGTGGAAAATTCCCTGAATTGGGAAGCAGAAGATAAGGGCTTTATTCCTGAATCTGCCACTTATTAGATGTGCGTCCTTGGGCAAAAGCTACTTAACCTCTCTGGGACCCAAATTCCTACATTTGTAAGATGAGAGGGCTGTTAGATGATCTCTCAGGTCCCTTCCAGCTCCAATTTTTTATGACCTCAAAACCTGTATAGGTTTCACAAACAGAAGAAAAATGCTAGTAAGGGGCCTCTTATACCTTAATGTCACACACAGAACTGTCTGTTCTGCTCAGGAACTGTATACAGTCGTCCCTCGGTATCTGTGGGGGATTGGTTCCAGGATCTCCCATGGATACCAAGATCCGAGGATGCTCAAGTCCCTTATATTAAACGGTGTGGGATTTGCATGTAACCTACACGCGTCCTCCCATATACTTTATTTATTTATTTATTTATTTATTTATTTTTTTTGTGGTACGCGGGCCTTCCTCTGCTGCGGCCTCTCCCGTTGCGGAGCACAGGCTCCGGACGCGCAGGCCCAGCGGCCACGGCCCACGGGCCCAGCCGCTCCGCGGCATGTGGGATCCTCCCAGACCGGGGCGCGAACCCGGTTCCCCTGCATCGGCAGGCGGATGCGCAACCACTGCGCCACCAGGGAAGCCCCCCTCCCATATACTTTAAATCATCTCTAGATTACCTATAACACCTAACACAATGTAAATGCTATGTAAATGCAGCTGACCCTTGAACCACTCTGGGGTTAGGGGTGCCAACCCTTGAAGTTGAAAATTAGAGGTGAACTTGACAGTCAGCTACCCATATCCGAAGTTCCACATCCGCAAATTCAACCAACCTTGGATTGTGTAGTACTGTAGTGTTTATTGAAAAAAAATCAGTGCATAATATAAGTGGACCCGCCCAGCTCAAACCTGTGTTGTTCAAGGGTCAACAGTAGTCATGGTTCAGACAAATTCAAATTTTGCTTTTTGAAATTTTTCTGGATTTTGGGGGGGAATATGTTTTATACACAGTTGGTTGACCCGTGGACCCCATGGAGGCAGACCCACAGACACAGGCCAGCTGTCCAGAGCTAGATGTTTGCCATCTAGGACCTTGATCATATTCAGCTGTGTTTCCTCAGCACATAGCAGGACCTCATGAATGTTGAGTAAGTGAATGAAGAGAATCAAGTCTTCATTTAGAAATTCTACAGTTCTGGCAGGGCTTAAGAACATAATTTCCTCGATCTACTTCCAGTTACTACCCTATGTGTCTCCTCTTTAAAGCCAAATCAGAAGAGATGACTGCTGACTCCATTTCCTTCTTGCCACTGACACCTACCCCTTGAGGGACATTGACATAATCCTAAGCTTACCAGTGACTTCAGTGTTGTTGTGACACTGTGAAATGTGTATATTTGGTCTTGGTCGCTGGTTCCTGGGACAGAGCTCCTAAAGCCCCTGTAATTTCCTGAGTGCTAAAGATGAGACGGGACATCTTTTGGTACTCATAGTAAGTCCCTTTCCACCTTACCTGAGTTTATGCTAATGAGGTGACTTTCAGAGGATGGGGGTCGGTTACCAAAGGAACCAGTCATTCGATTAGAGAGTTGAAACTTTCAGCCCCACCCTGATCTCTGGGAGGAGATGGGGATTGAGTTAATCACCAATGGCCAATGATTTAATGTCATGCAACATAATGGAACCTCCATAAAAATCTTTTTTTTTAATCTTTTTTTTTTCTGAGTTAAAAATTTTATTGTATTTTATTTTTTTACATCTTTATTGGAGTATAATTGCTTTACAATGGTGTGTTAGTTTCTGCTTTATAACAAAGTGAATCAGCTATACGTATACATATATCCCCATATCTCCTCCCTCTTGTGTCTCCCTCCCACCCTCCCTATCCCATCCCTCTAGGTGGTCACAAAGCACCGAGCTGATCTCCCTGGGCTATGCGCTGCTTCCCACTAGCTATCCATTTTACAGTTAGTAGTGTGTATATGTCAGTGCTTAAACAACGGGATTGGGAGAGCTGCTGGGTTGATGAGCATAAGGAGGTGCCGGGAGGGTGGCACGCCTGGAGAGAGCATGGGAGCCCCTTGCCTCTTACCATACCCTGCCCTGTGCATCTCTTGCGTTTGCCTGTTCCTGAGTTCTATCCTTCATAATTATCCAGTAATAGTAAGTAAAGTGTTTCCTTGAGTTCTGTGAGCCGTTCTAACAAATTGCCAACCTGCAGGAGGGGAGTCCTGGAAACCCTTGATTTATAGCTGATCGGTCAGGAGTACAGGAGGCCCAGACTTGAGACTGGCATCTTGGGAGACTGAGCCCCTAACCCGTGGGGTCTGCACTAACTCCAGTTAGTTAGTGTCTGAATTGAATTAAATTGTGAGACACCAGATGATATCTACAGAGAAATGTTTGGTGTGGACAACCCACACATTTGGGGTCAGAAGTGTCGTGAGTAGAGAAACAGTTTTCCTTTAGTTGGTAAACAAAATGGGACTTTTGTAGTCTTTGTTACACCTGCTCACTCACCAGCATTCAGCTCTGCTGTCCACCATCTTTCTTTTGGAACAAGCTCATCTGGTTTCCTTCACACTACACTTTTCTAGTTTCCCTCACCCTCTATGGTTTCTCATCTTTAGTCTCCTTTGTGAGCTCCCCCTTTTCCCTGGCCATTCAGGTGCTGGAATTTCTCCAGACTCAGTTCTGTTAGCACTCCTTGGACTATCTATTGTCCAAGGACTGCATCTATATGCCCCTGACTCCCAAATGTCTACCTGCAGACCAGACATCTCTGAACCCTAAGCTTATATCTCCGAGGGGGACCTTGTCACCAAGATTTCACCAAATCCTATCAAATACAATATGACCAACTCACCAAGAAGAAAACAAACAACCTGATTAAAAATTAGACAAAAGATTTCAAGGGACACTTCAGCAAAGACTATATACATATGTAAAATACGTACATGAAAAGACATTCACCACTGTTGAACCCACACCACTATGCACCCACTAGAATGGGCAAAATTCAAAACGAACAAACAGAAAACAATACCAAGTAGTGATGAAGATACGGTGTAACTGGTGCTCTCGTAACTTCCCGAGTGGGAATGCAAAGTGGCACAGCCATTTTGGAAAATAGTTTAGCGGTTTTTTATTAATTATATGCTTATCTAAGCCAGCAACTTGAGAGAAATGGAAACCTATGTTCACTGTACATGGATCTTTCTAGCACCATTATTCGTAAATATCCCAAACTGGAAACCCAGATGTCCTTCAGTGGGTGAGTGGATAAACAAACTGGGGTACATACAAGGCAATACCACTTAGGAATAAAAAGAAAGGAACTATCTCTGTACATGACGACACAGATAAATCTCAAATGCATTATTCTAAGTGAAAGAAGCCAGACTCAAAAGATTACTATATTATATATCTATAATATATATTACTATACTATAGGATTTCACTTAAATGACATTTTTGAAAAAGTAAAATTACAAGGACGAAGACTCTATCGGGCATTGCCAGGTTTTAGGAGTAAGGGGAATATTTGACTACCAACGACAGCTTGAGGGAATGTTTGGAGATGCAATTGTTATATATCCTGAGTGTAGTGGTGGTTATGTGAGTCTAGGCACTTGCCCAAATTCATAGAAATGTATACCCTCCAAAAGAAAAAAAAAAAGCCCTGATTTTTACTCTATGTGAATTTTTTCAAATTAAAATACAATATGTTCAAAACTAAATCCTGTGTCCCCTTCCATCCATGACCACCATCACACAGTAGTCCTCTGTCATTCAGTCCTCTCTGGTTCAGTGAAGAAGAAATGCCACGGTCCAGTTGGCCTGCGGACAGCTCCCTCTCCTGCGGCTCCACCCAGTGCATCACCCACCCGGGCTGCAGCTCTCCACCCCACGCCTTAGCCCACGCCTCCAACTCACCTGGGCCACTTTGGTGCCTTCCTAGCTGGTTGCACCATTTCTACTTCTGCCTGCCTACAATGAATTTTCTCTACAGTGGGCAGAGAGAAGACCAAACACAGATTTGGTCTTTTCAGTCCCTTGATGGAAACCTTTCAACAAATTCCCACTGCTCTTGGGATGAAATTCAAAATCCACATGGTCTGGTTGTTCCTCTCTCCCCAGCCTCACCCTGGTGCCTCCATTGACGCCCCAGTCCCACCTCCCGTACTCTAGCACACCGGCCTTTTGCTCCGTCAGAAGCACCAAATTCCATCAGGCCTCAGAGTCCTTGACATGGTCTTCCTTTGGGGCTAGCAGTTCTTTCCACCTGCCACCCTGTTACGTTGATTAACTGCTGCCCGTGTGTCAGATTTCAGCTCAAATGCTCCTTCCTTCACAGAGATTTCTGGGATCCCCTTGGACTAGGGCAGGTTCTTTTTTAAAAAATGCTTTCATATCCCCCTGTCATTTTCCCTCAGGGCACGTACCAAAATTTGTAACAAGAATGAAAATTTCCTATCCTCTTAGAACAGGACAGTGGTTCACAAATTGTGGTCTCTGGACTAACAAAATCAGTGTCTCCTGGGGACTTGTTAAAAATGCAGATTTCCAGACCCCAATCTAGACTTTCTGAATCAGAAACCCTGAAGAAGGGGGTCTTGAAGTCTGTGTTTCAGTAAGCATTCCAGAGGATTCTAAAACACACTCAAACTTGAGAACCACCATCCTAGTAAATGGCTGATTATTCTATGGTTTTAAACCTGTTTAATCAATCAAGGATAATGTGCTTGAATAACCATGCTTCCTTAAGCCAGCCAATTATTTGTGGCTAATCAGTGATTAATCATCATGATGATCGTCATCAATAAAAATAAACCCTTACATTTGCATAGTATAACCTAATTTAAGGCAGCTTTATGTGTTATCTGATTTGGCTTTTGTAATTGCTCTGTGATGTTAAGGCTGTTATTACTATCTCCATTATGTAGGTGAAGACCCTGAGGCACAGCCAGGTTAGGTAAATTGCCTAAAGTCACATAGCTGGTGTGATGGTCTGAATTTTTGTGCCCTTTCCCCAAAGTCACATATTGAAATCATAATGCACAATTAAATTAGTGGTATGGGGACTTCGCTGGCAGTCCAGTGGTTGAGACTCCGAGCTTCCAATGCAAGGAGCGCGGGTTCGATCCCTGGTCAGGGAACTAAGATCCCACACGCTGCATGGCATGGCCAAGAAAATAATAATAATAATAACAACAATAATAAATCAATAAATAGGGGCTTCCCTGGTGGCGCAGTGGTTGCGCGTCCGCCTGCCGATGCAGGGGAACCGGGTTCGCGCCCCGGTCTGGGAGGATCCCACGTGCCGCGGAGCGGCTGGGCCCGTGAGCCATGGCCGCTGGGCCTGCGCGTCCGGAGCCTGTGCTCTGCAACGGGAGAGGCCACAGCAGAGGAAGGCCCGCAAACCACACAAAAAAATAAATAAATAAAAAAAATCAATCAATCAATCAATAAATCAATAAATAAACTAGTGGTATGAAAATGTAATAGATGTGTTTGACGAATAGAATCTAAGGTAAGAGGTAAAAGGCAATTGTAGTGATCCAGGAGAGATAACAGTGTTATGGAGAAAGGAAGTGGCATTAGAAATGGAGAAAGAGGGCCAAATTCTAGATATATTAAGAAGGTAGAATCGATAGGAGTTGATTGGTTTGAGGTAGAAGGTGGAGGAGAGGTTTCTGGAAGCATCAGTAGAAAAACATCAGAGCAGGAGTGATTCTTTGGATGTGGCAGGCAGTGGAGGTGGGAGGAACACACAGATTCAGTTTGACGCATGTAGAATTTGAGGTTCTTTTGAGATATTCAGGCAGAGGAATCGGAAAGGCAGTGCAATAGTTAAGTATTTATTGGGTGGGCCAAAAGTTTCATTCGGTGTTTTCCTTAAGATGGCTCTAGTAGCACTTAGTTGTCTTTAACTTCATTGGAAACAGTTTTGTTAGATTGTATTTTGACAGCTCTCATATCAGTGTGCATTGAAAAAAAGACATCAAAATTGATGAATTTTTGCATAGCCATTTTAACATTGAAGATGGAAGAAAAAAAGCAACATTTTTGGCATATTATGCTTTATTATTTCAAGAAAGGTAAAAATGCAACTGAAACGCAAACACAGATTTGTGTCGTGAATGGAGAAGGTGCTGTGACTGATTGAACGTGTCAAAAGTGGTTTGCGAAGTTTTGTGCTGGAGATTTCTCACTGGACGATGCTCCACGGGGTCGGGCAGACCAGTTGAAGCTGACAGCAATCAAATGGAGACATTAATTGAGAACAATCAGTTTTTTTTTTTTTTTCTGAGAACAATCAATGTTACACCACGCGGGAGATAGCCGACATACTCAAAATATCCAAATCAAGCGTTGAAAATCATTCGCACCAGCGTGGGTATGTGAATCGCGTTGATGTTTGGGTTCCACATAAGTTAAGCAAGAGAAACCTTCTTGACCATATTTCCGCATACAATTCTCTACTTAAACGTAATGGAAACGTTCCGGTTTTAAAACAAATTGTGACGGGCGGTGAAAAGTGGATACTGTACAATAATGGGGAACGGAAGAGATCGTGGGGCAAGTGAAATGAACCACCACTAACCACACCAAAGGCCGGTCTTCATCCAAAGAAGGTGATGTTGTGTATATGGTGGGACTGGAAGGGAGTCCTCTATTATGAGCTCCTTCCGGAAAACCAAATGATTAATTCCAGCAAGTACTGCTCCCAGTTAGACCAACTGAAAGCAGCACTCGACGAAAAGCATCCAGAATTAGGCAACAGAAAATGCATAATCTGGGCTTCCCTGGTGGCGCAGTGGTTGAGAGTCCGCCTGCCGATGTAGGGTACGCGGGTTCGTGCCCCGGTCCGGGAAGATCCCACATGCCGCGGAGCGGCTGGGCCCGTGAGCCATGGCCACTGAGCCTGCGCGTCCGGAGCCTGTGCTCCGCAACGGGAGAGGCCACAACGGTGAGAGGCCCGCGTACCGCAAAAAAAAAAAAAAAAAAAAAAGAAAATGCATAATCTTCCATCAGGATAACACAAAACCACATGTTTCTTTGATGACCAGGCAAAAACTGTTACAGCTTGGCTGGGACATTCTGATTCATCCGCCTTATTCACCAGACATTGCAACTTCAGATTTCCATTTATTTCGGTCTTTACAAAATTCTCTTAATGGAAAAAAATTCAATTCCCTGGAAGACTGTAAAAGGCACCTGGAACAATTTTCTGCTCGAAAAGCTAAAAAGTTTTGGGAAGGTGGAATTATGAAGTTGCCTAACAAATGGCAGAAGGTCGTGGAACAGAAGGGTGAATACGTTGTTCAATAAACTTCTTGATGAAAATGAAAAATGTGTCTTTTATTTTTTACTTAAAAACCGAAGGCACTTTTTGGCCAACCCAATGGCTAGCAATATAGAATTAGAAGCTGTTAGCACTTACCATAAATTAGACAGTACTAAAGCCGTGGGGAAAGATAAGACTGCCTTGGGAGAGAGCATAGAATGAAAAGATAAGATGACCTAAGATGTAAAACCAAGTAATTGACTTGAAATAACATTGTAGCTTTGTTTTTAAAAGTCATTTAAATGTTTTTTACAGAATGGTTTGAATTGGAGAGGGCAAAAATTTTAGGTGGCTGATAGCAACAAGCTGTAGAGAAGTGTTTTATGTACACATAGCACCTTGGTAGCTAACACTGGAGACACTTGTTTTATAATAGAGAAATGAAAAGTTGTTAAGAATTGTCTCTGGGTTATTCTCATCATCAGGAATTTTATACTGTCTACTCTTCGCCTTCCTCTTTATGCCACTTGAAAGAAACCCAGGAGAAGTAGGAAACCATGGAAGAAATAATGTGTTCCTCTTGGGAAAATATGTTTTTAGTAGCTATATGGGGGGAGCTGCAAGGGAAAAAAGTCAGAAACCCAACAATAGTGTTAAAGAAACTACGGAAATTTTGACAGCAAAATGTGCAGTATTGTACACAAACCACTTCTGACACAAATTTGACCAGAAGTGTATCCAAATTTGACTCCAAGATAGGATGTATTACTCATTAGAATGAGGTAGACCAGCATATCTCAAAGCTTATTCAAGGCTCTGAGAAATAAAGAAATTTGTTTAATTTTATTAAGGCCATTATCTCCCCAAATTAAAACAAAAATCCAGGACTTCCCTGGTGGCACAGTGGTTGAGAATCCACCTGCAAATGCAGGGGACATGGGTTCGAGCCCTGGTCCGGGAAGGTCCCACACGCCACAGAGCAACTAAGCCCCCCACATGCCACGGAGCGACTAAGCCCGTGCGCCACAACTACAGAGGCTGCGCTCTAGAGCCCGCGAGCTCCATTTCCTCCACTCTCCTTTGTACTGTTACTATCATCATACAAATTATGTCTTTATACATCATGTGCCCATCAACACGGATTTACAGTGATTGTTTATGCAGTTGCCTTTTAAATCAGATAGAAGAAAAAGAGACGTATGAACAAAAGCAATATCTATACTGCCTTTTTATATTTACCTATGTAGTTATCTTTCCTGGTGCTCTTTATTTCTTTATATGTATTCAAGTTACTGCCTAGTACCCTTTCATTCCACCTGAAGGACTCCTTTTGGTAATTCTTGAAGAGCATGTTGGCTCTCTTACTTTGTTCTATTCTTTTTTATATTTTCTTTTCTTTTATTATTGTAGTTGATTTACAATGTTGTGGTCATTCTTTTTTATGTTTTCTATCTTTTTATTAACGTTTACTATTTGGCAAGACATTGTTCTCATACTCTCCTTTAGTTCTTTAAACATAGTTGCCTTTGGCTCACTAAAAATATTTGTAATAGCTTTTAAGTTGTTTGTCCGATAATTCCAACATTTGGTGTTTCTCAGGGATAGTTACTGTTGACTGCTATTTTTTCCTTGTGTATGGGTCATACTTTCCTGTTTCTTTGCATGTCTCACAATTTTTTGTGGACACTTGGATATTTAAATTGTGTAATACAGTGACTCTGAAAATTGGATCCCCCTCCCCTGGGCTTTTTTGCTGTTGCTGTTTGTTGTTGTTATTGTTATTGTTATTGTTTGTATAGTGACTTTCCTAAGTGAATTCTGTAAAGTCTATACTCAATGTGTTGCCATTGAAGTCTCTGCTAGATTAGTTTAGGGTTCATCAAATGATCAAATAGAGATTTCCTTAAACACCTTGAAGTCTCTCAGCCTCTGTCTAGAGGCTCTGTGTGTGTTGGAAAATGCCTTCAGTGCTCTGACGGGCAGTTTCTAACACTGCCTTGGCCTTCACTTCCTGCTTGCGTGGAGCTTCAAGGTCAGCCAGAGGTGAAAGATTATAGCCTTCTCAGGACTTTCCTGGGGAAGTGCACAGCCCTGCCCAGGTATGTGGCCTTCTAGATTCCCAGGAATGTGTCAGCGCTTTTCAAAGCCCCCTATGGATATTTTATTCCCCAGCTTTTCCTTTTATGCTTTTGGGCAGCTTCTTCGTTGCTCCAACTGTTAGTGCTGCCTTAGGCAGCTGTGATGTTAAACCATCACCACTAATTATTTTCAACAAATGCCCCAGGGAAATGGCTGTTGACACTGAGAAAACTCTGAGTCAGATCAGATAAAGACAAGCCCTGCAAGTGGGCGTTTCCAAGGAACTGCCAGTCAGGTCAAATAGTGACAGTTCTCTGGGGATGGGGCGTTTTAGGGGACCTCAAACATGTTTCCCCCCCTGCCAGTTCATGCCTACCATCGTTGTTGTTGGCTACCATGGAGCTGAGGAGGGGGAGATGGGATAGGACAAGTTAAAACACCACAAAGTGCGTTCTTCTTACTGAGGTTCAGTTGCTCCTTCTCTCCTCCTTCTCCTCCTCCTTTTAATAAACATTCATTGGATCGTTGCAAACTTTTAATTTCCAGAGTTATAAAAATGTTGATTTGGATAATTTTTACTGGTGTTCTCATTGCTTTTTGGAGGAGCAGATTTTTGCTTTACTACATCATTCTAGAAGTTAGATCCTCCCAACTTTTTTTTTTAAACCATAGAACTCTTTCTTTATGCCACATCTGTTACCATCCTGTGCTTATTTAATAGTGTATCAGCTATGATTTGTTGACTGATATGAGGAGCCAGGCATATTATTTGATCTTTACAACAACGATGGTAAACAGCTGTTGTTGTTGTTACCGGGTTCAAATGAAGGTGGAACATAGGTTAGCTCATTTATTCAAAATCACCAAAGCTTGTAAATGACATTGAAGAAGCGAACTGCCACGTTCTGGAGAGGGCCATGTGCAAGAATGGTAGGTAGCCTGTAGGAGCTGAGGACCTCAGTCCTACAATGGCAAGGACATGAATGCAGCCAACAACCAGTTAACTTAGATGGGGATCCCAACCTCAGATATGATCACAGCCCTGCCCACCACCTTCACTGTAGCTTCGTGAGATCCTAAGCAAACTACCCAGTTAAGCCATGCCTGGACTCCTGATCCACAGAAAACGTGAGCTAATAAATGTTGGGTCAAGTAGATTTTTTCTGTTAACACTTTTATTCACATGCAATACATTTTGCCCACTTAGAGCATACAATTCGTTGGTTTTTATTCTCTTCACAGCATTGTGAAACCATCACCATAATCAGTTTCATAATATTTTCAGTACTCCCAAAAGCAAGCCCATATTTTTTAGCAGTCACCCACCATTCTTCTATTCCCTCACCCCTAGGCTACCGCTAACCTCCTTTCTGTCTCTATAAATTTGTCTATTCTAGACATTTCATATAAATGGAGTCATACAATATGTGGTCTCTTGTGACTGGCTTCTTTCACTTAGCCCAATGTTTTCAAGGTTTATCCATGTTGTGGCATGTATGAGTATTTCATTTTTAAAAAATTGCTGAATAATATGCCACTGGGTGGGTATACCACATTTGGCTATCAGTTGATGAGTGTTTGTTTTTTCTACCTCTTGGCTCTTATGAATAATGCTGCTACGATGTTTGTGTGCAAGTTTTTTGGTGGGCATATGTTTTCATTTCTCCTGGGTATATGTACAGGAGTGGAATTGCTGGGTCATATGGTAACTCTATGATTAAACTTTTGAGGAACTGCCAAACTGTTTTCCAAGGCAGTATTTCTACCAGCCGTGTATGAGGTTTCCGATTTCTCAGCCTCCTTACCAACGCGTAGCTGGGACTGATGAGAACTTCCAATGGCCTACCTCTGCCAGGAAGATACCATATCCTGTAAGTGAGAGATGGGAGAAGGGGGAGCCCTGTGTTCTTGGTGTCACCTGCATGGAATAGAGTTTTTGTCCCATTGAGCTGGGAGGAGGGAGGGAGGGGATGAGTCATGGTTCAAATGCTACAGACTCTCGCTGTTCTCACCAAGTTTTACTAGGTTTTGTTGAATAAGTATTTCTTCATTTGCTCTATACCCTAAGGACGATTTCCAGAGACTTTAAATATTAGGATTTAAGAAATAATTTTCACTAGTTATGCTTGTTTTGCTGGAGACTGCAGAGCTCTCGACGCTGTCATCCTAGAGGTGGAAATCTAAATGTTTGTTGTTTAAAGCTGCTAAGATTGTGGTAATTTGTCATGCAGCATGGAAAACTGTTACACAGGGAACTAGTGCTCTTACAAAATTTACTTTGAGAAGCACTGTTGTTGGCTAATCAAGCACTGGAATAAATGGAAAATTAGATTAATTTGAAAAGGATGATATTTAATGATTAGTGGAAAAATACATTGATGGCACCCATTTCAACAGTGGAATATTTTTATTTTTAATTTCAAAAGGAAGAGCATATTTGTCTCCTTCCATAAATTATGCATAGCCAAAGCACTCCCAGTACCTCATGCCAGTGCATGAGGCATTTTAGAAGGTTAAGTAAACCAGCAGATTCCATACTTCTGAGTTTCACTGATCAGTTAATTTCCAAAAACTATTGGGAGGCTGTTGTAGTTGCCTCCTTTTAATATTTGCCATATAAGGACATCTTTGAAAAACCATCTATACAAACCATCACCATTTCAGATCTGAGAGGGCATATGAGTATCAATAAGGAAAGGAGGTCATAATCTCAGGATTATGAAGGATAATCTTTGAAACTGAATGCATTTAGCCTTCTAAAATGTCATTTTTTCCCCCTTTTTACTCTTTTAATGGTAGTCCTGTGGAAGCTTTGTTGCAGACTGATTGGAAAATTGGCATTTGGGAACCATCGAAATTTGTAAGCCAAACAAATAAAAATGGCAAACTTAGTGGGCTCCCTTGTTTTTGCAAGGCACCCCTTCCCTAGTCATACATTTTGGATAAAGTCTAGACTTAATTCCTATCAATATGTAAAAATCAAAATATACTGAGCGAATATTCACTTTACCAAAACATTTAATAAATACCTCCTAAATACATAACTATCAGAGTATATTTACATTTTTTATATTGGAGTACTTGTCAAAGAAACTTGGAGAAGTAGAGGAATTGAAAGATAACAGTATGTACATTGACATTCAGCCATAAATGGAGATTAAGCATTCTGGAAATTACAATGTATTGAAAAGGGAAGTAAAAGTAGGTATGAGATGTGAGATTTACACAACAATTTTCAGGAATACAGCTGTTTTGTAAAACGAGATTTTCTTTGTTAACATAATTTAAAGGTTAAATCCCAGGATACTTTTCTGTTAGCATAATGTATCTCTGAGAAATTCTCCTGCACTTGAAGAGCAGTACAGCTGCTCTGGGCTTCATCCAACTTAGGCTAATATCTCTATAATTCTTTATACAGCTAATAAAGTCTCTGGAACCTTCTTACTGTGATTAAACACTAGTAAAGGCCTTACCAAAGACACTTAGCAAAGAACTGGCATTGTAGGTTTCCAGTAACTGAGTGACCAGGAGCAGTCATAGCAAAGATCAGAATCAAATTCTGCAGAAAATATGTCACATTTGAGAAAAGGAGTCAGCATTCATTTCTGGCATTGTGGATTCTGTGGTCAAGGCATCCTCTACACAGTGTTTACTGCAGGTAAATGGAATGTGTCACTGGTGCCTCCTTTTCCAATTTTAATTCCATGTTGCTTCCCCAGAGAATTATGACAGTTATTCTCCTCTTCCTTTTTTCCTTTTCACATGAGATATCAAGTAATCCCCTAATCCCACAAATTATTTGGAAGATGAGGAATAACTCGGGCAAAGCAAAGCAAAATAACTTCCAAACCAAATAATGTAAATGTCCTTTTTTCTCTTCCTCAGAATATAAAATGTTTTGAAATAAATAATAATTCTGGCAAAAAGTCTCTTCCCTGGGCTTTAGGGTGGGGAGTAGAGCTCAACTTTCTTTAAGCCAAAGGAGCTCTGGGTTGATGACATTCCATGTTTTATAGACCGACGAGAATGGTTCTTTCCTAAAGCTTTCTTCCTGTTTGAGCAGACCTACCTGCCTTAAAAGTCAGCATGTTCAGGTCTTACTCAGCTAAAGGGTTTCTGTTGCAGCTTACCATTGACCAGTAGCATCACCCGGGAATCTGAGCTCAGGATTAAGCTTTGGTGGCTAGTCAGTCAATAGCAAGGTTAATAAGCAACAAGGGGCTCTAAGCATGACAGAATCAGAAAGTCCAGATCAACCAGATGTGTGTTGAAATTCAGGGGAACGCAAGTTCAGGATCTAAAACTTAAATAATGAGGCGATTGCCAGGGAATATGCAAGGCAAAGTCCGGGAATGAGGAGAAATGGAAAGTGTCTAGGAACAACTCATCCAGCATGTCCTGGACTGACCCATCTTGTCACAAAGCAAGCCCAAGAGAGGACAGTTTTCTTCCACCAATGTTTACTAAGTCGTAATGAAGGCTGTACTTGAACAACGAATACAAAGGTCAAGGAGAGTTTCAGAGCTAAAAATGAGAAAGTGGACACATGTCCTTTCTTTCACTTTCTCCTAATGCCCTTATGAAATAAGAATAAAGCGACTTTGTCTATTGCAGGCATAAACCTACAAGAATGGGTTAACAGGAGGGGTGACAAAAGCAATAACAAACTGGGAAGCTGATAGACAAGAAGTGAATGACTTAACGGACATGAAAAGGCTGAATGATAACCATGATTGGAGAAGGCTACGGAATTCCCAAAAAGCTTAGGACTCAGTGGCAGTAATGACTTTTGAAAGTGGGGGTGAATGTGCGGCTAAAGTTAGAAAATTGGTTGCAACTCTGTTTAAGAAACAGTTAGACCTAGAAACAGTGACCAAACCAAAAGCAAGATTCATCCCTAGCACCCAGATTGTGGTATTGAAATATTCCACTTTAAAAAGAAAAACACGGGTGCTTCTTGAAGAAATGGCTGATACCAAGTCTGGGGTGAGAAATGTACAAGATGGGTCTGAAACGTCTTGTCATATCAACTGAAAATGAAACTATCAAAAACTATTAAAGTCATGTAAACAAGAATCAGGAGCCAACTGGAAAAATCTTCCACTGGCAAAAGATGTTACAGTGTGTCAGTAAGGACTATAGTTGAAATGAATTAAAATCCATCAAATCAGTTCAAATCCATGTATTTATAATGGTATTTTTTAAAAACCGTAAGTGGTCACCTTAGAAATATGATTGGCAACCAATTCATTATTTTGAAAACTGGTGTATAAATGGAAAGAATGAGCAGTTATATAAATAGTATAACTGATTAACAAAATAGTAGTTTGAGAAGCAACTACTAAATGAAAAAGAACTGAGAGAATTAAAATATCACCCTTTTGTAAACTTCAATAAATTAATGGATCAAAGGATTAACCATCAGTAACTACTAACATCATAAAAAGAGAGACAACCAGACATATGTGCCTCCTGATGAAAAAAAACGTGCCACCACTTATGGTTTAGTACACATGAAGCAAAAACTAACAGAACTAAAAAAAAGAGACAGATCTACAATCATAATTCAAGATTTTAGTACCCTTCTCTAAATAATTGATAGAACAAGGAGAGAGAAAATCAATAAGAATAGACACTATATACATAGAATATATGCTGTCCTATATGTAGGACAACTCTATCAACCAGCTTGATCTAGTGGACATTTATAGGGTAATCTACTCCAAACTGTAGAATATACCATTTCTATACATGCACATGGAAATTTCTCTAATCTAGACCAAGTTATGGGTCATTAAAAATAAGTATCAATTATTTTCAAAGAAAAATCTTACAGAGTATGTTCTCTGACCAAATGGAATTAAATTATTAATCAATAATACTGAGATATAAAAAAAAAAAACCTTGAAATGTTTGGAAATTAAAAGTCAAACTTCTAAATAACCCTGCATTAAAGAATAAATTACTAGGGAAATTAGAAAGTATTTTGAACTAAAATACAATGAAAATGCAATGTGTCAAAATCTAGGTAATGCAGCTAAAACAATGCTTAGAGGAAATGTATAACTTTAAATGCTTACATTACAGAAGAAAAAAATGTTTAAAATCAATTATCTAAATCTCTACCTTAAGAAGCTAGGGGAAAAAATAAAATTAAAAAAAAGAAAATTAAATCTAAATCAACTAGAAGGAAAGAAATAAAAAAGGTAAGAGTGGTAATTAATGAAACAAGATAGACAAACAACAGAGAAAACGAACAAAGCCAAAAGTTTATTCTTTGGAAAACATTAATAAAATTTATTATCTCTTAGCAAAACTGATCCAAAAAAAGGAGGGAAAACACAGACTATTAAAGTCAGGAAAGAGGTACATCACTATAGATCCTACAGATAATAAAATGATAGTAAGGAAATATTATGAACAACTTTGTACCAATTAATTTGAGGACTTAGATGAAATAGACAAATTCCTTGAAGGATGCCCTTACCAATCTTAACTCAGAAAGAAATAGAAAATCTGAATAGCTCATATCTGTTCAAGTAGTTAAGTTTTTAATTTGTAAATTAGAAATTTGATGAATTCTATCAAATATTTAAGTAAGAAATAAATACTAATCTTAAACTCTTTCAGAAAATAGAGAAGGAGGAATACCTTCCCAGTATTTCACAAAGTCATCATAACCTGGATATCAAAACCTAACAGGGATGTTATGAGAAAGGAAAATTACAGGCTAATATTTTTCAGGAATATAGATAGAAAAATCCTTAAGAAAATATTGGAAAATTAAATTAAGAAAATATATATGCACAATTATGTATATTTAAAAAATCTCAAAGAATCTACTAAAACTAGTAAATAAGTTAAGTTAATAGCAGGATATAAGCTCAACATACAAAAATTGTATGTTTGTATTATTGTTTATACTAGCAACAAAAAATGGAAATTAAAGTGGAAAACAAGGTCATTTACGATAGTATCAAAAAAAATAGACTACTGTGGAATACGTTTAACAAAAGACATGCAAAACCTCTACACACAAAAACCATAAAGCATTGCTAAGAAGACCTAAAAAAATGAGAGGTACACTTTGTTCGTGTACATGAACACTCAGTATTACTCAGAGGTCAAATTGCTCTATGGATTCAATGCAATCCAATCAAAATATCAACAGAGTTTTTTGTCTAAACTGATAATTCGGAAATTTATGTGGAAAATCAAAGCACTTAGAATAGTCAAAACAATAATAAAAACACAGTTGGAAGACTTCTACTACCTGCTTTGAAGACTTGTGATAATATTATGTCAATCAAGCCAAAATGATTTTGGCATAAGGACAAACAACTAGATCAAAAGAACATATTAGAAAATTCAGAAATATACCTACATATATACTATCAATTGATTTTCGACAAAGTCACTAAGGGGAAAGTCTTTTCAATAAACAGTGCTGGAAGAATGGGACATGTATGCAGGAAAAGTGAACTTTGACCCCCATCTCCTGCCATACACAAAAGTTGAGATGATCATAAACCCAAATTAAAAGAGAAAATTATAGGGACTTCCCTGGCGGTCCAGTGATTGAGACTTTGCCCTTCCACTGCAGGGGGCGCAGGTTCGATCCCTGGTCAGGGAACTAAGATCCCGCATGCCATACAGTGAGACCAAAAAAAAAAAAAAGCTAAACTATAAAGCCTCTAGAAGAAACCTTAGGAGAATATCTTTGCAAACTTGGATGAGGCAAAGTCTTCTTAGAAAGGACATAAAAAGCACTAACCATGAAAAATTGTTAAATTGGATTTCATAAAAGATTTTAAAATCTGTTCATTGAAAGATGTCTAGAAAATCAAAAGACAAGTCAAAGACTGGGAGAAAATATTTGCATTACATACAGCCAATGAAAGGTTTGTGTTCAGAGTATATAAATAACTTGTACAACTCAATAATAAAAAGACAACCAACCCAATGAAAAAATGGGCTAAACACTTCAACAGACAGTTTAAAAAAGAAGCAATGTGATCAACAGGCATGTGAAAGGATGTTCAACATTATTAGTCTTCAGGGAAATATAAATTAAAAAGCACAATAGAATACCACTTTGCACTAGAAATAAAAGGATACATTGTTAGTGGGAGTGTAAAATGGTACAATTTTGGAAAAATGGTTTGGCAGTTCCTTATAAAGTTAAATATACCCATGCCCTAGAAATTCTACTTTTAATATTTACCCAAGACTAATGAAAACATATATCCACAAAAAGACTTGTACAATAATATTTATATCAGTTATAGTCACAATAGCCCCCAATTAGAAACAGCTCTAATATCCATCAACAGAAGATGGGAGAAAGAAATTGTGAGATATCCATTCAGCTAAGAAAAAGTACATACTGTCTGACTTATTTTATATGAAATTCAAGGACAAGTAAAACTAATAAGATAATGGAAATCAGAACAATTGTTATCTATGGGTGGTAGAGATTATCAGGAAAGGGGCAAGAGAGAACTTTTTGGGTGACAGAAATAATGTATTATTTTGACTGCAGTGTTTATTACCCAGATGTATACATTTGTGTATTGTGTGTGAAATAAGTGAAATTTATCAATAGTGTACATAAAAACCTATGCATTTCACTGTATGTGAATTTTGATTCAACACACATTAAACTAAATACATTTTTCAAAGTAGTCTTTTTTTATTTTTTATTTTATTTTTATTTTTTAATTTTTTTTAAATAAAAGATTCTTTCTTTCTTTCTTTCTTTCTTTATTTTTGGCTGTATTGGGTCTTCGTTTCTGTGAGAGGGCTTTCTCTAGTTGCGACGAGCGGGGGCCTCTCACTGTCGCGGTCTCTCTTGTTGGCATAGCACAAGGTCCAGACACGCAAGCTCAGTATTTGTGGCTCACGGGCCTAGTTGCTCCGCGG
Source organism: Physeter macrocephalus (assembly GCF_002837175.3). NCBI lineage: Eukaryota > Metazoa > Chordata > Mammalia > Artiodactyla > Physeteridae > Physeter > Physeter macrocephalus. The sequence continues at coordinate 97,793,081 of NC_041222.1, read as the reverse complement.
CATGTGGGATCCTCCCAGACCAGGGCGCGAACCCGTGTCGCCTGCATTGTCAGGCAGATGCTCGATCACTGTGCCACCAGGGAAGCCCAAAGTAGTCTTTTTTTTTAAAAAGGAACTTGCAGAAGATGCAAAGAAACAAATAAACAAAAGCAAAACAAAAAATGTCTTCAGTCTTGATCTGGCCTGGAATTTTTAACTATATTCTATTGGATTTTTAGGCCTAAACAACAATGTGAACTCAAGGTGATGTCAATTCAGCTTAGTGGATACCTCTGCTAGCTTCCTTTCCTCCCAGCTCCCTGCCTGTCCCCCCATCACAGAGGAGTAATTGCTGGGGAAGCCCTTTTGGCCTTTTTCTCCTTTGACCATGTTCTGATACTCCGCTTGAGGGACTGACTTTCTTTTGTTTTGGTGACAGGCCTCTAAAGTCCTCACAGGTCCTACAAGTTGATTCTTCTACTCCATACACTGCCCTGATTAATTTTGTCCCTTCCAGCCCACTGCCACCGGCCGGCTTAACCCTTCTTAATTTCTCATCTGGACTTGACAACAATCTCCCGTTGTCTGCTCCTCTCCAATATGTACCAAGGAGATGTCTCCATCTAACATCTGACCATATAACTCTGCTGTTTCAAATCGTTGTATGGCTCTCTAATAGCTACAAAACAAAATCCAAACCCTACCATCAGAAAAGCCCATGATGTGGCCTCTACCTATTTTCCTAGTCACTTTTCCTTGCAATTTACTGCTCTAAGACTATGCGTCCTTTCTTACGCGTCCACAGAGTCTGTCCTCTGCCTGGAGATCCCAGACACTCCCCTTCTGCCCACCAATCAGGATGGCCATGCAAACTTCTTACTTTTCAAGACCCACATCAGTGAAATCTTCTCACACCTGAAGTAGAGTCAGACTCCCATTATGTACTTATCACAATTCTACTGTATCTGTTTGTTCGCTAGTCTGTATGCTCCCTGCGGGCAGGGTGGGTTTTTATTTTTTTTCAATTTTTTAACCTCCAGCACCTGGCTCAGGATCATTTGTTCAATGAATTAAGTGAATGAAGGAGTTGACCCACTTCTGGAATTTTCATGAGCAGTTCTTAAAGCAAAATCACTCTGACCACTTCCAGGGAAGAGCCTCACCAAAGTCCACTTAGTTCAAGCTTACAGTCTAAATAAATAAACAAACAAACAAATAAGGAAATAAATAAAAGCTAGCTCCCTCCCTCCCTCCATCCTGTTCACTGCAGCAGCCATTTTAATAAGCTATATACCTAGCTTAGGACTGTTCTCTGATTCAGGATTGCTGAATTTGTGCTGAGACTATTAATAGGTATACATGAAGGCCTATAGGTGTTGAGGTCTTGGGGGGCCCTTCCCTTCTGATATCCACCTAGCTTTTCACCTGAGGAGCAACCATTTTTAAAAAAATGGGTGTATCGTGCTGCTGGAAAAGTGGTTTCTGGTTAAGGGCAGCCCGGTGGTAACAAGCTCTGGGCTTGTTTTTATGGCTCTGCTTCATGGGTTTTAATATGTGGTAGGTGTGTACAGCCCGACCAGCTTCTCCATTTAACTCCATCCCCAGAGGAAAGGGCCTGAACCTATCATTTTCTTATGTCTTGAGTACATCTGGTTTATTTCTCTTCACTCAATCTGTTCAGTATATGCTGTTGCGCTATTGGCAGGATAATTTCCAACAGCATGCAGTAAGCAGAAGGGCTTCCATTCCCTCTAAACTCTCTATACATTCCAGGTAGGTATTGAGTAGTTGAAATGTAAACCACCAAAACCTCTTTCCTGTTATTCACTGTATTGATTCACCCTAAGAAGTTGAAAATCAAGAAAATGTTTTCTGGCTGAATTATAAAGCAAAGAACATCTTAAGAGCAAAAACAAAGTCAGGGTGCCGAAATTGTGGCCAGATGTCAGAAGCAGCCCAGAAGTCTTACACAATCACAGAGGATGGAATACTGATCTTCGTTAGGCATTAAGTAGGCGTCTTCCTTGAGGGAGGGTTAGAATTCCCTGTTACATCTTCCCGGTTTGCTGGACCACAGTGGAGGAAGGAACTCATCAATTATAAGCCACTCAGATCCCAGCACATTTTCCAAAGCACTTCTTGTTTTTCAAGCCCCATATTCCCAGAACAAGCAAAGTTTCATTTCTTGTTGGGCGGTAGGAAAAGTCAGAGCTGAAACTGGAAATCTTTAGCCATTGAGGATAAGCAAAAGGTAGAGGAGTCCAGTCTTCCTAACAGGCAGCTGTGTGGAGGGCTTTCCAGCTCTTTCTCTGCTCCAAGCTTGCAGCTGCACCCCTGGCTCAGATCTCGTGTTAGGAAGATGCTGCAGACAAGCAGATTACCTTTTGAGAGTTCACCGATATTCCTGTTCCTATTTTCTCTTTTCTATCCTTAAGTGTTTCCATCTTGCCATCACCATCCATCTGAACTGACACACCCTTTTATTGTCCTTTGGGGGAAGGGAGCAGAGTATGAAACCAAAAGTAATTAAACTATAATAAGATGTCATATCTGCCCAGTGTTTTACCACTTCCCTACTTCCACAGGTGGATTCATGAAGCAGATGACAAAAATTAAACCAAAGGTGGTTTCTCCTTGAGATTAAGTGGAAAGGGAAAACACGATAGTTAGAAACATCATCTAAGAGGCAGCAGCAGGCTTTCGCAGGTGTTCAGATCCTTGTGGAATGAAGCGTGTGAGCGAGGTGACTAGGGGATAATCTGTCCTTTGCCTCTTCCAGCTTCTGGTGACTCTTGGCATTACTTGGTTCGTGGCCACAAGGCCACATCTTTAAGATCAACATCCTCAAATCTCCCTCTGCTCCATCTTCACACTGCCTTCTCTTTTGTGTGTCTGTGTCAATCTCCTCTGCTTCCTCTTATAAGGACACATGTGATTGCATTTAGGTCCCACCAGATAATCCAGGATAATCTCCTCATCCCAACATCCTTTAACTTAATCACATCTGCGAAGACTCTATTTCCAAATGAGCTAACATTTACAGGTTCCAGAGATTAGAACCCCATGTCTTTGGGGGCCACCATTCAGCCTATTACAATGTCTTTTGCCCATTTTCAGTCTGGACTGTTTGTTTTCTCTACTGTTGAATTTTGGGAGTTCTTTATACAAGAGCTGAGATGCAAATCCTTTGCAGACATGTGGTTCACAAATATTTTCTCCAATTCTGTAGCTTGTTTTTGTTTGTTTGTTTTGTTTTTGTTTTTGAACCCTCTTCATGGGGTCTTTTGCAGAACTAAAGTTTTTCATTGTGATGAGGTTCCATTAATCAATTTTTCTTTTTATAGACCATGGCTTTAGTGTCAAGTCTATAAACTCTTCACCTAGCCCTTTGTTCTGAAATTTTTCTTCAAGTATCACCAGTGTATTTCTAAATTTTTATAGTTTTATGTTTTATACTTTTTTCTAAAAGTTTTATAGTTTTATGTTTTGTATTTTACATTTGAGTCCATGTTTTCCCAGCTCTTTGCCATGATGGACTTTATTACACAGTTATGAAAATTTCTAGGATACCGTGGTGGACTGTATTACTCTTTGTGTTATTCACTCTCCCTCTTCCATTTATGAGGATTATATATCTGTGCCTATTTCCAGGCAGGAAGCTGAGGCTGGGAATGTCATGTTCAAGGATATTCACCATAGCTGTGATCCAGGGGTCAAGAGACCACCACTGCCACTGCAGGTGTCTTTCAACGCCCACAGAGTGAGTGACCAGGCACTAGAACACACCTACTGAAACCCCAAGCCCCACAACTCTGCTTGCCAGGGGACATAGGTGGAAGGGCAGGAAAGGGGTTCTGTCTCACTTCTGTCTTCCAAATTGCACTGAGTACATCTCCCTGGCAATTTCAAATTTACCACCAGAGCCCACTTACTATGTCCAATGTACAGCCAAACTTCCCAGGCTCATCTTCCATGATGCACTTTCTTCTCCTTCCTTTCCTTTTTTTTTTTAAAGCTCCTTTGTTGTAAAATAAAACAAAAATACAGAAAGCACTCAAAACAAAGCATTCAGCTCAATGATTTATCAAAGCAAACCCTCCTGTAGCATCACCCAGATTGAGAGTTAGAATGTTAGCACTCCTGGAGCACTTCCTGTTCTCCTCCCAATCACTTTTCACCCCCTTCCTCCTAAGTGACAACAAACCTGATTTTTATGGTCATCACTTTGGTGGTTTTAAAAAAAAATTTTTGGGCCAGTTTAAACTTGTAAATAGTATAGTTTCATAGTGCCTGTTTTTGAGCATTCTATAAATGGAATTATGAAGTATTATATTTTTGTATCTAGCTTCTTTGCTCAACACTGTGAGGTTAATCCCAGTTAGTGCAGACAGTGACATTGCTGTATATTGCATGCATATAATACCATTTATTTAGCCTTTCTTCTCTTGAGGGACATTTAGGTGGTTTCCCAGTTTGGCTATTACAGATAATGCTGCTATACACAATTATGTACATGTCTTTTGGTGCACATATGTGCATTTCAGTTGTATATATATCTAGGTGTGGATAATGTTTTCAGTTAATTTTTTTATAAGGTGAGGTTTAGGTAAAGATTCTTCTTTTTTTCCTTTTCCTTTTTTTTTTTTTTGCCTATGAATGTCCAATTTCTCCAGTATTATTATTATTATTATTATTATTATTATTATTTTTTTTTTGCGGTACGCGGGCCTCTCACTGTTGTGGCCTCTCCCCTTGTGCAGGACAGGCTCCGCAGGCGCAGCCTCAGGGGCCACATGGCTCACGGGCCCAGCCACTCCGCGGCATGTGGGATCTTCCCGGACTGGGGCACGAACCCGGGTCCCCTGTATCGGCAGGCGGACTCTCAACCACTGCACCACCAGGGAAGCCCTCCAGCAACATTAAAAAAAAATGTTCCAGCCAGAGTGATCCTCCTAAACTAAAAATCAGACCATGTCATTCTCCTGTTTAAATTCTTCAATAGCTTATTCTTGCACTAAGAGGACACCTACCTCTCCAGCTTCATCCTGGGTCACTTTCACCCACCTCCCACGATGTCCCAGCCATCCTACCTTCTTCTTGGTCCCCCAAAACACTCCAATGTCTTTGCACTTGCCTTTCCCTCCGTTTGGAAGGTTCTTCCCCTGGCTCCTCATGCGACTGTCTCCTTCTGATCCCTGAAGTCTCAGTTTAAAGTCAGCTGCTCAGATAAAGCTTCTCTGACTACGCTCTGAGAGTAGACTCCTCTACATTACCACCCATCATTCTCTATCACGGCAGCCTGCATACACTCTCCACAGTCTTGACCACCATCTCCAAGTGCTTTAATCACTCATTTATTCTCTACCTTCTCCAATAGATGGTAAGCTCTATGAAGAAAAGGGCCGAGTTGTTGATCTCACCCAACGTCGGTTCTCCAGTGTGTAGCCCAGTGTCTGGCATACAGTAGTTGCATCCAAAATATTAGTTAAATGTTGTCATTAAGCTAGAGTTTGTGATGATATGGCTAGCTGTGTTCCCATATAAGGAAGAGTTTCTGGAAAGCTAGGGCTGTGTGAAAAGCAGTGGGCTGCATGGCGTGTCTGAAGTCCTCTCCCTGGAATGGGATGACACAGAGGCATTTCCACATCTTGAAAAGCCCAACAAAGCAATATCGACAGTTCCTCTCAACTCTGAGACTCTGATGCTGGAAGTGATGGGGAGGAGAAGCAGGGTGGTTCCATTATGAACACGTTCAGATTTTAGACAAGTCCACTGAACAATGAAGGGTTTGGAATCCAGTTTGGAGAGTCATCTGTTTTTAGCAATCAAAAGAGAAGCTATTGAGGGACTGCCCTGGTGGTCCAGGGGTAAAAGATCCACCTTCCAATGCAGGGGACGCGGGTTCGATCCCTGGTCAGGGAACTAAGACACCACATGCTGCAGGGGAACTAAGGTACCACATGCTGAGGGGCAACTAGGCCGGGTGCCACAACTGCTGAGCTCCCACACCTCAACTAGAGCCAGAGCGCTGCAAACTACAGAGCCCACCCGCCCTAGAGCCTGTGTACCACAACTAGAGAGAAGCCCACGCACCACAACAAAGATCCCACCTGCCTCAGCGAAGATCCTGCGTGCCACAACTAAGACCCAACACAGCCAAAAATAAATAAAATAAATAAATAATAAATTAAAAAATAATAAAAAAGAGAAGCTATTGGGAAAACTGATAAATATAAGAATGAGAAGATATATGGGAGCAAAAACTCCTCAATTTCCTTCTGATTCTTTTCTTTCCCTTCCTCTGTGCTGGAGTTAACCACTTCCAGATCTGATCAGTGTCTTAGTCTGTTCAGGCTGCCATAATAAAATATGATAGACTAGATGGCTTAAACAGCAGACATTTATTTCTCACAGTTCTGGAGGCTAGAAGTCTGAGATAGGGCTGCTGACATGGTCGGGTTCTGGCAAGAGCTCTCTTCCCTGCTTGCAGACAGACACCTTCTCACTGGGTCCTCACATGACAGAGAAAGAGAACGAGAGAGCGCTCTCTCGTGTCTCTTCTTCTTCTTCTTTTTTTTTTTTTTTTAAATAAATTTATTTATTTATTTTTGGCTGCGTTGGGTCTTTGTTGCTGCATGCAGGCTTTCTCTAGTTGCAGCGAGCGGGGTTACTCTTCGTTGTGGTGAGTGGGCTTCTCATTGTGGTGGCTTCTCTTGTTGCAGAGCACGGGCTCTAGGCACGTGGGCTTCAGCAGTTGTGGCACACGGGCTCAGTAGTTGTGGCTCGCGGGCTCTAGAGCGCAGGCTCAGCAGCTGTGGCACACGGGCTTAGTTGCTCTGCGGCATGTGGGATCTTCCTGGACCAGGGCTCAAACCCGTGTCCCCTGCACTGGCAGGCAGATTCTCAACCACTGTGCCACCAGGGAAGTCCCTGGTGTCTCTTCTTATAAGAACACTAATCCCATTGGACCAGAGCCCCACCCTCATGATCTCATCTAAACCTAATTATCTTCCAAAAGGCCCACCTCCAAATATCATCACAGTAGGGGGTTAAGGCTTCAGCATATGAATTTTAGGGGGACACAGACATTCAGTCCATAACAGTCAGCAAACATTGATTCGGGGACCATCGCTAAGACATTTAAGTTATCAGCTTGGACTGAGACAGGCTGGGACCTGGGACCTGGGACCCTTTTCTGCTGTGCTTGCACCTGGACAAAGGTCTCCTCAGGCAACAAAATACAAAGAAACTGTATGGGACTAAAAATAGCTGTGTGCATGCGCAGTTGGGGCAAATTATGGACAACAAGATACAAAAAGACCAAAAACCCAACTGCCACTTCTGAGGAGCTGGGAGCAAAAGCCCGGTGCCAGGAGCACAAGCTGGGTACTGAGCATGCACCCTGCAGTCAACTCCACCAAAGGGGTGGGCAGACCACCTAAGCCACCTCTCCCGGCCGACCCCTGCACCTGTATCTACCCTCACCCCACCCGAAACAGCTCGCTCCCTGCTCCAGGAGCAAGCAAGGGAATCTATTACTTGTTTTTGCTCCTTCCTGCTGCAGCAGGAGGCCCCAGTAAAGCCTTGCCTGAATTTCCTGTCTGGCCTCTTATCAATTTCTATTGATTAAGGAAGGTCAAGAACCCAGGTCAGTTACAGGACCACCTTCCAGACAAACTGGCATATTCTGTGTCACTGAAGAACAGATAAATTCTATATGCACCAATGTTTATCCATCTTATCATTCACTCATGTATTCACCAAATATTTCTGAGCACTCACCTAGGCAGACAGGGGCGGGATACAGAACTGACACTCTAGTGGGGGAAGACAGAAGTAGAGAGAAAATTCCAATGCACTGGGTTATGTGCTGGGACAGGGAAAGTCGGAAGGCATTCTGAGAGCTTGGAGGAGGAATCACGTAGACTGGGGGCATTAGAGAGTGTTTCCTGGGACAGGCAGCTCCTGGGCTAAGAGCTGAAGGATGAGGAGATACTGATCCAGCCAGGAAGAGGCTTTCCTGGCAGAGAGGAATTCATGGGCTTTTGCTGGAGACACGAGAAAACATGCGTGTTCCGGGAACTACCTTAACTTAGTATAACTGGAGACCAGATTCAGAGCTGGAGGAACCCATGCTAGAGACATTCAGAGCCAGATGCCAAGAGAAGTTGTTTTTCACCCTGAAGTTAATGAGGAACCGTGAAGGATTTCCAGATCTACATTTCAGGAAGATTAACCAGGCAGCAATGTGGAAATCAACTGGAGGAAAGGAGTGACCGGACTCAGGGGGCGCAAATTAGGAGGCTGTTGGGGTCATCAGTGGAGAGAAATAAGAATTTATAGTCCAAGGCGGAGGAAGGTGGAACGGGGAGGAGGAAAGAGATTTAAGAGATGCACAAGGAAGAGCTGTCAGAACTTGGATGGGTTAAGGGAAAGGGAAGCTCCTGGCTCAGGATGTGGGGATAGATGGAGGAGCCATTCACTAAAACTGGGACCCAGAAGAGAAGCACCATGGTTGGGGGAGGGCACTCAGGTGGCCTCAGCTGTGGACCCAGTGGCTTCAGGATGCCAGAGCAGCACCCTAGGGACATGTTGACCTGTTGGATAGACAGAGGTAACAAGATGAAATTTTGAAATTTTCACTTTTTTCTTCCTCTTCCCTAAACGTTCCCACCTTCTTCTAGCCAATCACCAGCATCCATACGGCCTCAAAAAGAATTGAAATGTATCAGCAGTAGAAAAGAGGAAAAAAAAGTTAATATCCTTTTTTTTTCTCCTTTAAACTAGGCTCAAAAGAGGAGGCCCTGAATGGAGCAGAAGCTGGAGTTTATGCCATAAAAAGGTGAGGATGCAGATGTTCCTTTGGGCATAACCAGCCAAGAGTCAAATACAGAGCTTGGGTCTCTTTTGCCTAAGCCAAGAAATCCAGGCTATTTACTCACTGGGAGAAATAACCCGTTCAGGTTGGAAGCTGTTTCCCATGACAACTGACTGGTATGCAAGATTTTGAGATTAGTGGTTACATTTCATAGGCAATAACATTAAGCTTGTGAAGTTCAGATGTTTCTTCAGATAGTCTCTGGAGGTACTTTTGTAGTTACAAGATGGGGAACAGGATGGTTATAAGCCTTTACCCAAGGGCCTTCATTCCTGTGAATATTTTCTGCCTCATCTTACACCTGTGTCAATAGCCTCATCTCCCTAGAGTTACTTTGCACAGGCAGCGGTTAATTAAGAAGCTCTAAGCCTCTGGCTTTAGGCAGGACTTTATTAGCCATAAGAATAGAAAACAGGGCTTCCCTGGTGGCGCAGTGGTTGAGAATCCGCCTGCCGATGCAGGGGATACGGGTTCGTGCCCCGGTCCAGGAAGATCCCACGTGCCGCGGAGCGGCTGGGCCCGTGGGCCATGGCCGCTGAGCCTGCGCGTCCGGAGCCTGTGCTCCGCAACGGGAGAGCCCACAACAGTGAGAGGCCCGCGTACCACACACACACGCACACAAAAAAGAATAGAAAACAGAGGGCTTGTAAAAATGTAGAACTTAATAAAAAGCATAAAAAATTATAGGTATTTTTTTTTCAAAAGACGATGAGGTCTATACTATGCCTCCGCAAAAAAAATAATTAGAATGAGAATAGAGGGAAGGTGCAATGAGACCATCTCTGTTTAGGAGAGGGTGGCCAAAAATGGGAAGGCCCTGGAGGTGGAAGGGTGTGTATGTGTGTGTAAGATGGAAGACATTTTGAACACATTTGTTAAAGAGGAAGTCCAGGTTTAACATGGGTTCAAGTCCTGGCTCAACCATTCATTAGCTCTGTGACTTTAGGCAAATTACTTAACCTCTCTGAGCCATAGTTTCCTCATTTGAAATAACAATGTGGTTTACGATCATAGTAACCTACATCACAGTCTGTTTTGTATTGTGTTGTGTTGTGTGTGTGTTTCTTAGGGTACTTCCCCGCCCTTCCCCCATTCCCCCACCGCATAGATTCTAAGCTCCTCCTGAGCAGGAGGGGTTTCTGTGACTTGATCGTCTTGTGTGTCTCTTTTAGTGACTACTATAGTATATCCTCTACAGTGGGCATTCAATACACACCTGGCATATAGTAGGTGCTCTCTAAATATTTGCTGTGAAATGAATGTGGTGATTTTAAGAGTTAGCAAAATTTCTGAATATCTATTTTTCGTCTCAGCCAAAAATGATTGCTACTCGAGGCTAATCAATTTTTAGGTACAGTGTTTAGAGGCCAAATAAATCTGTAATAAAAATGCATGTAATAACCATTACACATTCTGGGCGCAGTGTTCGTAATTGGGGAAGAAGTTCAGCCTAAATACAGGCATATGTTTTCTTTTTAACTAGAGTTGTCCCTCTGAAGGGCTGACAGTGACTATAAAAATCAGTTTGTCCTTTGCTGCGCTTCTCTTACTTTAATTTGGCTTCAAATCATCCCAATTAGGTAGTAAAAGGGATCGCTAAGCAAAATGGAAAGAGCAAAACAAAAAAGTAACGGCGAATACGGCTTGGTGTGTCCTTCGCGCCACCCCGTAGTTCTCGGCAGACGTAAGGGCGGTGCGCGCGCTTTTGAAAGCCGGGCGGGTTCCCATCGCAACGACAGTTGCTGAGTGCTTGTGTTGGCAGTTGGGACGTCGAGGCCGTCGTGGCGTGTTGTCGGGGGCCACTCGGGACCAATTTTCAAGACAGCTTTGGCTTGGACGTCTCGTCCCACCGCGCGGCTCCGGTAAGGGGAGCTTTTGCGGGTTCTTTCCGCGCGTGGGCCTGGCCGGGGGTCGCCCCACCCCGAGTCGAGGCCTCTGCGTTTGCTTTCCTGACAGCTGGGGGCCTGGAAGGCAGGTGGAAGACGTTGGGAATATGGCGTTGAACTGGGAGTTATCTTAGGAATCGTTTTGGCGACCCGAGTGCGCATCTGCATAATGGGGTTAGGTGGGGATTTCCAGAAAGAAATTACCCTTTTCTCGAATCAGAGCTTGACAGTTGTACTTCGTATGGAAGCTCCGTAGAAGACGGTGGTTAGACAGATATGGGAAGCCCTGCTCTAGCAAGCTGCCATTGTTTTACAAAGGGATACCGTGAGCCCCGGAGCGGGTGGAAGAAGGATTTTAACAGCCTGCGTCTGTAAGCTCTTGGGTCCGAGGATAAACAGTGGGTGTCTTTACCTCCGGGAATCCTACTGAGGGTGTCAGGTGTAAAGCACCTTAGAAATAATGTGATCAGAACTTTCCCGTTCTTTTTCATTCTACTTTTTTTGTCTATTTTGTTCTCTTTTCTCAGTTATCTTTACTTTTTCTCCCGTTCTTTATTTTTCTCCCCTCTTTCTGCTGCCTAGCTACACTTTAGCTTTGCCAGTAGTATCCAGTATTGGTTTAGTCCTAGGGTCCAAAAGTTGCTGACATCTGATCTAGTAGACCTGTTGATTAGCTTGCTGTCCACTTTTTAGTATTGCTTCTCAGACAGTACTTGACTTTTTAAAAATACCCTAGGTATTCGACAAACTATGAAATTCTGCCAACAGTCATATTACTCTCATTTGTAATGTATCATCATCTAAAATATTTACAATTTTATGCTTCCTAAGAACTTTTTGATTTAGATTAGTATGGTAATTTAGCAGTATATATATATATATGTATATATATATGTATATATATATATATACATATATATATATATAACGTGTACGTACAATATATACAGAATCTGAAACAGAGTTAGGGCCAGTGGCCAGAAGCCATTTATCAGTAGAGTAAGGCCTAAACTGTGTAGTAGTGAAAAAAGTTGCCTCAGACATCTGTGAAATGGATAGGATACATTTAGGTGCAAGGAGGTTGGAGTAGAAGGTGGGACTGAGTCCTAGAGTGTCCTAGAATGTAATGAAATGTTAAAAGGCTTCTGTTTAAACTTAGGTTTTTTAAAATTTTTTTAATTATTCATTTTATTTTTGGCTGCGTTGGGTCCTCGTTGCTGCGCGTGGGCTTTCTCTAGTTGCGGCGAGCGGGGGCTACTCTTGATTGCGGTGCGCGGGCTTCTCATTGCGGTGGCTTCTCTTGTTGCGGAGCACGGGCTCTAGGCGCACGGGCTTCAGTAGTTGTGGCACGCGGGCTTCAGTAGTTGTGGCTCGCAGGCTCTAGAGCGCAGCCTCAGTCGTTGTGGCTCACGAGCTTAGTTGCCCTGCCTCATGTGGGATCTCCCCAGACCGGGGCTCGAACCTGTGTCCCCTGCATTGGCAGGAGGATTCTTAACCACTGCACCACCAGGGAAGTCCAACTTAGGTGTTTTTAATTGAAGGGAGGTTTCATTTTTAACACTCGTGCTGCTTCTAACTATTGTTACCGACTCGGGTCCTTGAACTCTTTTATCAATAGAAATTGATAAGAGGCCAGATAAGGAATTCAGACAAGGCTTTATTGGGACTCATGCTGTAGCATGAGGGAGCAAAAACAAGTAACAGGTGCCCCTGCTCGCTCCCTGAGGAGGGTGGGCTGGTTCCTTAAATAGGGTGAGCTTGGGGGCGGATGGGTGGGTGGGGCAAGAGGCGTGGCTTAGGTGGTCTGCCCACCCCCTTGGCGGTGCTGTGTGCAGGGATCATGCACAGTACCCTGCTTTTGCTCTTGGCACCTCAGAAGTGGCAGTTGGTTTGTGGCCTTTTGGTATCTTATTGGTCATAATTGCCCCAGGTTCAAGTGCAAGCACTCCGGTAAAAGATCCAGGTCCCAGTCTATCTCAATATCAAATCTGCCTTATGCTGAGGGGGGAAAGGCAGTGAGACATAGAAGGCAGTAAGATTTCCAGGATACCATTCTTTCCGGGCTTATTTGCATCCTGCTTTTCTGGCCCCTTCTCAGGCTACTTTGTTTGTTTTTCATTTCTCAAGTTGAGATTCCTCAGAGCTCTCAGTTTTCTATCTATACGTACTTCCTAGGTGATTTTATCCAGTCTCTTGGCTTTAATACCATATACATTCTGATATCCCACAAATACACATCTTCAGCTTAGATTCCAGACCGATATCCAGCTGTCTATTTCACATTTCTACTTGGACGTCAGACTCAGGCATTCAGAATTGGTTTTCTGATCTCAGTAGTGGCACCTCTGTTCTTTCAGTTGCTCAGTCTGAAAACCTGGAGCTATCTTTGACTTTTCTCTCATTCCTAACAACAAACCAAACATTAGCAAATCCTGCTGGTTCCAGATTCAGAACAGCCAGAACCCAACCGTTTCTCACCGTCTCTACTGCTACTATCCTGATCCAAGCCACCATTATCTCTCCTGATTATTGAAATAGCCGTCTTATTGGTCCGATTGCCTCTGCCCTTGTTCTCTTCAGTTAATCAACACAAGCCATAGTGATCCTGGTGAAACATAAGATGGAGTATATCACTTCACCTCCTCTGCTCAAAACCCTCTAATAGCTTCCCGTTTCTCACTAAAAGCTGAAATCCTTATTGTGACTAAAGCTCTCTAAATAAAAGCCAAAGGTGTTATGGCCACCGTGCGCTACTTGATTTGCTATCCTCCATCCCCAAACTTTGACTTCATTTCCTTCTCCCTCTTGCTAGCTCTGCCCGCTTAGCTTTTCCTTGAACATTTCTGCCTCAGGACCTTTGGGTTCATTACTTCCTCTGTCCAGCAGACTTCCCCTAGGTATTTGCTTGGGCTAGCTCCCTCACTTCCTTCAAATGACACCTCCTCAAAGAGACCTCCCTTGACTACCCTAACACAGATTTCAAGCCCTTTTGTCTCCCTTCACTTGGTGTATGTTTCCCCTGACTATATATCATCATCTTATATATTTATCTGACTATTTGTTTGGGTCTTGTTCTCTGCTGTGTCTCCAGTATCTAGAACAGTACCTGGTGCATGGTACATGCTACATAAGTATAAGTTGACTGAATGAATGAAGATTAGCTTCCCACAGGTAGAGAGAAGTCTTAGAAACTCATTGAGATGCTCCCTCACAACTTCCTGGGAGGAGAGATGGAGATGGAAAAAGGGGAATCAGAATCTCACGGGGGAAATTATTTCCAAGGTAGAAATACCTCCTGAACCCACTCTGTTAAAAATAGTTTATCCTTTCCCAAAGATGTGAAACTTGTTCCAGAAAAACTTGTTCCTTCCTTTCAGTTGAATGTCTCTTGATTAAGTTAGTATATTTGGCATGAAAAGGGGATTGTTGGTGTTCTGAATTCAGGCAAATCTGAAGACAGTGGTGATTGTAGCTACATTTAAAAAAATGAATAGGCTTCATATTAATAGACAAAGCAGAGCCTTTGAGCGATTTTTTTTTTATTAGCACAGAGTTTTTTTTTTTTTTTTTTTTTTTTTTTTTTTTTT
>NC_041222.1:97758069-97778733 GCF_002837175.3 Physeter macrocephalus | reverse complement strand
ATGGCTCACGGGCCCAGCCACTCCGCGGCATGTGGGATCCTCCCGGACCGGGGCACGAACCCGTGTCCCCTGCATCGGTACGCGGACTCTCAACCACTGCGCCACCAGGGAAGCCCTAGCACAGAGTTTTTAAAGATGCTGTCTATTAAGGGATATTAAGGGCTCTGTGCAACATTTAAGCAAATGTTCTCTCTGCCTCCATGTTTTTTACAGACAATCCAAACAAGCTTATAGACATGTAGGAACAGTTCACTTTATAGTAAATCTAATATGGAACCTAACTTTTTTTAAAAAGAAAAATGAATTTAAATTTTTTAATAAAAAGGATTTTTTAAAGAAATATGTTGCAGAAGAAATAAAAAGCTTGGATTAACTTGCTTGTGTATGCAGTAGGTACATTTTATTTTCAAAAACAATTTTAAAATAATAGCTTATTCAGATACAATTCACATATCATAAAATTCACTCTTTGAAAGTGTACAATTCAGTGGTTTTTGGAATAGAATTGAATATATTAAACCACTACCTAATTTTAGAACATTTTCATCACCCCAAAAAAGAAAGCACACATCCACTAGCAGTCACTCCACATGCTCTCTTCCCCTCAGCCCATAGCAACTACTAATTTATCTTCTGTCTGTGGAGTTGCCTTTTCTGGACATTTTGTATAAAAGCAATCATATATGTGGCCTCTTGTGTCTGGCTTCTTTCACTTAGCATAATGTTTTCAAGTTTCTTTCATGTTGTAGTGTATATTAGTACTACATTCCTTTTTATGACTGAATAATATTCCATATTAGACTATGTACTCTGTTGAATAATATTCTATTGTGTGTATTTTATACCACATTTTGTTTATCCGTTCATCATCTGATAGCTATTTCTGTTTCCTCGTTTTGGCTATTATGAATAATGCTGCTTACATAGCCAATCTCTTAAAAGGATATAAAAGACCTGTTAATAACTACCCCCAGGAAGTGTGGGAGGGTACTAGGTGATTTTTTTTTTTAACCGTGTGCATATATTATTTTTTAACTAAAACAAAATACCCACTATCAGTAATAGCATGACCTTGGGTATGTAATTGTACTTCTCTGGGTTTCAGTTTTCTCATTGTAAATAAAATCAGACTAAATATTTGTCATGGGCTTTTTTAGTTCTCAAATTTTATGTAAATGAGTGATAGTATTACAGGAATTTTTTCTTCATGAATGAAAGATGTATTCTTTATAACTGAAGTGTAACTTTCTCTTTATTTTCATCATAGGACCTTGAGTGATTATTACAATGGAAGAAACCAATAATTTCAAGACACCAAGCAGATTATCTGAAAAAAAGAAATCTGGTAAGATATAAACCTTTCTTCTTTGTTATTGCTATCAGAAATGTCTTTGTATTATTATAGTTTGATCCTTTAATTATTATCTATCACACATGAACAATTTTAGCATAAGTCGTCTTTATATTGTTGATATTAAGAAATAAGACTTCTTTTATAGGCCAGAGTTTGGTCATCTATGAGTTAATTTTATTGACATTCTAACAGATTTGTAGGTTCTCCCTGGTGAGGAACCAACTTAACTTGGACCATTAAGGAACTACTTTACCTTTCTGCCTCTCATACATGGAAAGGTATTTTCCAAGGCAATTCAATGGACAAAGGGTAATCTTTTCAATAAATAAAAACAATTGGATATCCATATGCAAATCAACCCTTAGCTCACATCATATGCCAAAATGGCCAAAATTATAAAATTTCTAGAAGATAACATAAGAGAAAATGTTTTGTGCTTTTAGTATATAGATTTTTGTATATTGACTTTGTGTCCTGCAACCATACTAAACTCACTTATTCTTTGGGGGTAGGAGTTTATTAATTAATTTATTTATTTTTGCTGTATTGGGTCTTCGTTTCTGTGTGAGGGCTTTCTCTAGTTGTGGCAAGCAGGGGCCACTCTTCATGGCGGTGCACGGGCGTCACTCTATCACGGCCTCTCCTGTTGCGGAGCACAGGCTCCAGACGCGTAGGCTCAGTAGTTGTGGCTCATAGGCCTAGTTGCTCCGCAGCATGTGGGATCCTCCCAGACCAGGGCTCGAACCCGTGTCCACTGCATTAGCAGGCAGATTCTCAACCACTGTGCCACCAGGGAAGCCCCTCTATTAGCTTTTTTGTAGATTGCTTAGGATATTGTACATAGTTGGTAATGTAGATGAATAAAGACAGTTTTACTTTTTTTTTCCCAGTCTGTGTTACTTTATTTCTCTTTTCTTTCCTTATGGCACTGGCTCCAGTATATTTTTGAATAAAGAGGTATGAGAAGACATACTTGCCTTGTTCCTAATGAAGTATTATGGTAGATGTAGGTTTTTCCCAGATGCCCTTAATCAGGTTGAGGAATTTTCCTTTTATTCCTGGTTATTATCATGAATGGGTATTGAACTTTGTCAAGTGCTTTTTCAGTATCTGTTCAGATAAAGTTTTCCTTTTTAAACTGTTCATGTGGTAAATTATGTTACTTTTTAAATCTCAAACCAACCTTTCATTCCTGGGGTAAAGCCAATTTGGCCATAATGTATTTTATGTATTGCTTGATTCAATTTGCTAATATTTTCTATGTTCATGAGAGATATTGACTGTATGGAGTGTCTGTCTAGTTTTGATATCAGGGTATTTTGTATTCATAAAGTAAGATGGGAAGTGTTTCCTTCTTTTTCTTGAAGAGTATTTGTAGAAATGACAGTGTTTCTTAACTGGTAGAATTTACCAGGAAAACCATGTGGGCCTGGAGTTTTCTTAGTTGAAAGATTTTAACTGTGACTTCACAGTTAATAGATGTAGGGCTATTCACGTTATCTATTTCTTCCTATGTAAGCTTCGTTAGTGTTTTTTTCAAGGAGTTTGTCTATTCTAAGTTGTCAAAGTTATTGGCATAAAGTTATTTGTGATATACTCTTATTACCCTTCTAATGTTGGTAGGATTTGTAGTGCTATCTCTTTTTTTCATTTCTGGTACTGGTATTTTATATTTTCTTTCTTTCTTTCTTGATCAAGTCTGACTAGAGGTTTATCTATGTTGGTGGATGTTTCATGCACTTGAAAAGATATTTTCTGCTGTTGTTGGGTGCAGTGTTCCATAAGTGTCAATTAGGTTAAGCCTGTTGACTTGTTTATGTTGTTTTGTTCAAATCTGCTGTATCCTTACTGATTTTTCTGTTTACTTATTCTATTACTGAGAGGGGAGAGTCTCCAACTACAATTGTGGATGTGTCTTTTTTATTCAATCCTATCAGTTGTTGCTTTACGTATTTTGAAACTTGTTATTAGGTACCATATACATTTAGGATGGTTATTGTTGTACTCTCTGTTCGTAGTCCACTTTATGTGGTATCAATAGAGCCACCCAGTTTTATTTTGATTAGTGTTTTGATGGTATATGTTTTCCAACCTTTTACTTTTAACATATTTATATCTTTATATTTAAAGTGAGTTTATTATAGACAGCATGTAGTTATGTGTTGTTTTGTTTTTATCCATTCTGACAACTTCTCTCTTTAATTGGAATGTTTAGGCACTAGCGACATGTGGCAATTTAAATTTAGGTTCAAATGAAATAAAATTAAATTACAAATTTACTTCCTTAGTTTTAGTAGCCACATTTCAAGTGCTCAGTAACCACATGTGACTAGTAGCTCCCTTCCTGGACAACACAGATATAGAACATTTTCATCAAGACAGAAAGTTCTATTGGACAACACTGTTCAGACCATTTACATTTAATGTAATTCTGTATGGTTGAATTTAAACCTACTATTTTGCTCTTGTCCCGTAGCTCACTGATGATTTCTTTATTTTTTTTCCTAATCTTTTTCTCAGTGCTTCATTTTTGGTAGTTTCTGTTGCTTCGTCTTAAAATTTAGTTACTTTTCTTCTGCTTCTCTAAGGTGGTGTTCTTATTCATTGTATTTTTCATTCCTTGAAGTTCCATTTGGATCTTTTTTTACATCTTTTTCTTTCCTTGTTATGCTCACATTTTCCTTTACATTATTGAGCATATTTTGGAGATTATATCTTAAGGTTCTTATCTGGTAATTCTATATCACTGCCATTTTGTGGTATGTTTCTATTGGTTTATTTTTCTCCTGAGATGGGCCATATTTTCTTGCTTCTTTCATGCCTGGTAATTTTTTATGGCTGCTGGACATTTAATATTATTGAGTGCTGGATTTTGTTATTCCTTTGAAGGGTGTGTGGTTTTGTTATGGTCCAGTTAGGTTACCTGCACATTAGCTTGTTTCTTTTGAAGTTTGCTCATAAGCTTTGTTCTAAACTTTTTCCATGGGCTAAAATGTAGCTGTACCACTAAGTGTGACTCTTTAGAGGACTTTACTCAATATTCTGTGAGAGTTACCATGCTCTGGCTGATAGTATTGAACTATTCCTAGACCTGTATAATCTCTGGTAATTATTTAACCTATTGCTTGCGTTTGGTGCTTTCCTCAGCTTTGGGGGGTTCTGTCCATTGTATGTGCAGGTAAGTACTTAGCCAAACGCTCAAAGAGAGACCTCTTTTCAGATCTCTGGAGCTTTTTCTCCCACTTTTTGGCTCCCTCTTTAGTTCTCTATTCCACAAATTCTAGCTACTTAAATCTTGTTGACCTCTAATCTCCATCTCCTCAATTTGACAAGGCCTCCGCTGTGTTTCTTTGCACTGCAGCCTGGAAACTGCCTTTAAGCAGTAAGTTAGGTCAATGATAGGACTCACCTCATTTGTTTCTCTTCTCTCAGAGTTTACAGTCTTGCTCTGCCAATTGTCAAGTATCTGAAAACCATTATATCTTGTCAAACTTTCTAGTTGTTCATGGCAAGATGGCAATTCCAGGAGCAGTTGTTCATTAGCAAAAGTAGGACTTCTCTAGCTCATGTTTTTTAATGACTGTATAATACTCTGTAATATAGATATACTATAATTATGACTCTAATGATGAATACTTAGGCTTTTTTGTCTTTTTGCAACCACAAAAGCACATCCCGATATTCACATGTATATGCATGCATATATGATAGTAAATAGTTTAGGCTTTGTGGGCCACATAGGAACCCTATTGTTATATTCTTCTTTTTTTTATGATTTTTGCCTGAATCAGTCATTACTATGATGGCTGAAGAATGATATTAAAAAGTTTATTTTATTGTCCTTGAAATATGCTGAACTCTGGATCCAGGCTAAGTCAGTAGGGCTGCGTGGTGCCTTATATCTGTCACTGCTTCCTGAAGTCCTGTTTACCGTCTCCAAAAGGCTCAGCTCCTGGAGAAGCTGGAGGTGTGTTTAGAAGGATATGTTCCCAGGAAGAGAGAGAGGTTTGGAGGTCCAGACTGATGACAATCAAGTACACTGAATCTGTCTCTCTGTTCCCCTGTTCTGGCTCCAGAGAAATAAGACAGTCACTAGTGAGATTGGTGCCATTCTGTGTAGTTACTTTCTATACTTTGAATTTTCTCAACTCAGAGACATCTTGTCCCTGGTTTTGTCTTTGTTCTAAGGCCTCCTCAATTTCTCTTTTTTTCTGGACATGGAATCTAGATCTTCGATTTTGAAACCAGAATTGAACTCTTGACTCTAGAACCCTGGTTTCTTTAGCAAGTTGCTCTCTGGAATCAATCCCACGATAATGGTTGTCCATAAATGCCTTGATAAGGGTGTGTAATTGAGAGGAGTGTAGCTGATATGACACTGTTTGTCTTTTCTACTTTGAATCTTCTTTCAGGGTGATCTTGGCCTTGGCTTGATTCTAAGTCCTACTCAGGTTCTGATCTTTTCTGGAATCAGTTCCTAGCTCTTTGATTCTGAAACCAAATCTGTATTCTAGACTCTTCAGTGTTATTAAAGCAAGTCTTCGTTTGGTAGCATAACCTGGATAAGTTTTTTGGTTGAAAACATTGATGAGGATTTTCAGTTGATCTTCTGTGAATTTGGTGCAGCTGTGTCTACACTTCGTTGCCATGGTGTTGTTTGGAGAGTTGTCTTGGGCCATGTTGGAAGAGAGTCATGAAATCTAAGGACTTGACCAAGAGACCGTCTTTATCTATTTTTTAACAACGCTTTTAAAATGTAAAAATCGATTCTTAGCTTGTGAGCCATACAAAAACAGGCCGTTTACTGACCCTGCTTTAGTGTTACTGTCAGATCTAGCTCTAAAAGTAGACTTGGTCAAAGGGTATCCATTTAAAATTAGGATAGATAGTGTCAAATTGCTTTCCAAGACTTTGCCAGTTAATACTCTTTAAGAATAATATATTGAGAATGTTAGGATGCATTTGTAGACGTCTTTTCAAATACTAATTTTATCTTTTATTTCTCTTTCTGACGTTTAGCATTGTGTTTAACTCCATGCATAAATATTCCTGCCTCTCCGTTTATGCAGAAGCTTGGCTTTGGTACTGGGGTAAATGTCTACCTCATGAAAAGGTGAGTATAAGATTTCAGATGAATGTTTTTACATGGAACCATAGTTCCACTGTACTTGGAGACAAAAAGGAATATGAAAATTCAAATATTTAGATTTGGGGTATGTTCATAACTTTTCCAGAGCTTTGCCTGGTATACTTTTCTCCTAGCTTCCTCCTGATGGATTATTAAAGGAGATGTAATTTACCTTGTAATTTTTCCTTGGCTTGTTTAAGAAGGGAAGAGGACAGAGGAGAGGGGTTCCTGTGTGATACCAGTGTTGGGGGATATCAGTGATTATTAATCCCTACTATCTGGAGAATTGCCTTCTCAAGATATTCTCTTCTAAAGAAGTAAAAGTTTTTTTATTTCTTATGTCATCATTGTTAAGTAAGAAGGACAAATATGTGATTTTAAAGTAGGAAAACCGTATTAAAAGAAAAATGAAATAGAATAGGGGCTAATAGCTAATAATATTACACATGACAACAAACACATTTTATTAAAAGTTGTTTGTTTTATTCATTACTCTGTACCTATTTTCATGTTTATTAAGTGGCAAACAATTAAGCCATTATGTATTGCTTAATGTGTTCTCGGAATCAGCCTGACTAGTCCAACCCAGCACGTCATTAGCTTCTCTAGGTTTATATTGTTTCCGAATAGAAATACTGTAATAAAAAGCTAATGAATTGAGAATAGCATAGCAGTTATATATAAGTGGGTATTCTTGAAGCATTTTTGCAGTTTAAACAACCCCTTTGTGTGTTTGTATGCTGTAAGTTTTGTGAACTTTCATTTTTTTAATGTCTAATACTCTTGTCTAAGTTATTTTGAAAGAAAAAATTCCTCACAGGTTCATGGCTAGTCTCATTTTTCTCCCTTTTAAAAAATATTTTTAAAAAGTAAGTGAGTTGTTAACAAAGTTATACTGTATGTGACTTAATTAGGAAGCTTCAGGTGACTGATTGAAAATAGCAGTTTCTGCCTGAGCCTCCCAGTCTTCAGGGTGGCCCTGTTAGCTTGGGATTTTCCTTTACCGGTAGCCTAGAGATTTCCTTTGCTTCTCTGGTGAACTGGATCCTCTGTTTTTCTGTATCTCACGTCTTAGTATTTCTTGGTTTACATCTCATTTTGGTTGAGAACATTTGGTAGTGCCCCATGAAAAGATGCACAGAAGATATATTTTTGAGAATTTGCATTTCTAAAAACGTTCGCATTTTACCCTCATACTTGAATGGCCTTTTTTGTTTTTCTGGGTTATAATTCTCATTCAGAAGTACTTTTCCTCTAGAATTTTGAGGACATTGTTCAAGTGTTGCTGTTGAGAATTCTGAAGCCCTCCTGACTACTGATTCTTTTTATGTATCTGTTCTATGTTATCTGTTCCTCCCACTGTAATTTCACAATGACATGCATGGGTGTGGGCCTCTTGGAAACTGAAAATTCCTGTTCTTAAATTTTTGAGAAATCATTTTTTTAAATTACTTTGCTGATCATTTTACCCGTTTTTCATTTTTTTTTAGTTAATTAATTAATTAATGGCTGTGTTGCGTCTTCATTGCTGCATGCAGGCTTTTGTTGCGGCAAGCAGGGGCTACTCTTCGTTGCGGTGCGGGGGCTTCTCATTGCGGTGGCTTCTCGTTGTGGAGCATGGGCTCTAGGCATGCGGGCTTCAGTAGTTGTGGCACGCGGGCTCAGTATGTGGTGCACAGGCTCAGTAGTTGTGGCTCACAGCCTCTAAAGAGCAGGCTCAGTAGTTGTGGCCACGGGCTCCACGGCATGTGGGGTCTTCCCAGACCAGGGCTCGAACCCGCATCCCCTGCGCCGGCAGGCAGATTCTTAACCACTGCGCCACCAGGGAAGCCCCATCACCCCTGTTTTTCTGTTCTCTGTCTTGGAGCTCCTATTATTTGGATGTTGGATTTACTGGACTGATCTCTGATCTACCTTTATTTTATTTATTTTTTTGGTCTGTTTTTCTATTTTCTCTTTCTCTTTTTGTTCTATTTTCTGGGAGATTTCCCCAACTTCATCTTCTGATACTTCCATTGAGTTTTTCATTTTTGTCTATGTTGTTTTTAATTAATTATCTGAAAGTTTTCCTTTTTAAGATGGCATCCTTAGTCTTGTGGGGATGCTAGACATGTTGTATATCTTGATCTGGATGTTGATAACACAGGTATATACACGTGTGAAAGCTCACTGAGCATTTAGGGTGCATTTGGTCATGAATTACTATGTTCCTGTATGGTTCACAGGTTCACAGGTTCTCAACTATGTCAGTCAACCTTAGGCTAAAGACCCTCTCCTCTGCTTTTTCCCCTTTCAAAGCCAGTCTTCCATCTTCAGAAGCTGGGGGATACAGGATGGGCGACTGCCTGCTGATACAGAATTGAGGATCGTATCTAGGAATGCACCTGCTTTTAAAACAACTTTCAAGAAGTTCATTGGGCCTGTTAAGTCAGTTACTTTCAACTGCTTTTCAAGCTTCCGAGACTTTGTTGCTGTTGTCTCTGCTTCATTATTTCCATCCTTGTCAGTCGGTGTATGTCTTAAAATATTCATTTGTTTTTATTTTAGAGGTGCCTGAGAGGGATCAAAATTATATGTGTATGTTCAGGCTATCATTTCAATTCAGAAGTCTACATTTTTTACTGTCAAATTTGCATTGCTAGATAAAACGCAATATAGTTGTGATGTATTATTATTTTTTAATAAATGGATGGGTTCATTTTACTATTTGTTTAGAATATTTGCATCTCTGATATAAGTGAAATTAGCTTGTGATTTTTCCTTTTCCTTTCCTTTTTCCTTATGATGTTCCTTGTCCCTGTTTGATTTTTTTATTAAGGTTATATTAGACTCATAGTCCCTTTTCATTCAGTTCCCTGGAACAGTTTGTGTGGGATTGAATAATGTGTTCCGTTAAAATTTAGTAAACTCACCTATGAAATTATCTAGGTTTTGTGTTTCTTGAGGGAAAATTTTAAACTCTTGATTCCATTTCTTCTTTTATCAGTTTTCTTAGATTTTAAAAGCAAATTTGTCCATTTTGTCTTTTAAATATATTGGCCTTAAAAGTTTTAGTATTTATTCACTTATATATTTTAAAATCTCTCTGAATATGTCCCCATTTTTGTTTGCAATATTATTTGTGTCTCCTTTTGTTTTTTTCCTTGTGCAATCTCAACAGAAATTTGCCTGTTTTATTAGTGTTTTAGTGAACCAACTTTTAACTTGGCAAAGTTTTATTCAGATTTTGTAAATACATTCTTGTCATTCTGTAAGTTAGGATATGTTATGGAAAAGGTGAAGATGGACTTGCTCACTGAATTCTAAGTAATCGAGAGCTATGGGGTACCCCTTGAAACTTGAAAAATATATTTTTCATATTAAAATGAGATGGAAGAGGTATCCCCAAATGCTATTGTTATCTAAAACTGGAGGTTTAAGAATAATTTAGATAAACTTATGCATGATAGATATATATGAATTAAGAAATCTAGTGATCCTTTGAATACGTGTTTTTTGATTTTAAACAGAGGTCCTGCAATCATAGAGCTGTGCTTATGAGGTAGTACAGAGCTAAATGGGCTCTTGGTTCAATCTATTGTTTTACCTTCTTATGGTTGAACTTTTAATCTTTAACTTTTGAGGCTCTTTAACTAGCTTTTGTGCCCATATGCTGCATACACTTTGTCCTTTGTAATTTGCCATACTCATAAACTCCTACCTTACCAGGTGAACAAACCTTTCCCTGACTTCGTTTTACCTGTTTGTTTATTGAGGCCTCAAAACATTTATACCTTAAATATTCTTAAAACAGCTGAATCTTCCTAGAAAACAGAAATTTACATTTTTTACTTATTTTTATGTTTATTATTATCTCCCTAAACACATGTATATGGTGAGAGGTATATAAGATGAATTGCTAAGTCTGTTAGAGGCACAATATTTGTTGGTGAAGAGCAGTCTGTTATTCTTTGCATGGTTATATATGAGCCAAATGTATATCTTCTTTAGATTGTTTCTTAGATATTAGTGTTTATTACTTTAACATTCTGTAACTCATATTTGGTACATATAGTTAAATGCTTTTTGAGTAGTTGGTAGTTTGACATGCTTGAATGAAAAAATTAGAAAATACTATAGTAATTTTGAAGTTTAAAATTTATAACATTTCATCTTTTTCCTTTTAGTTTTCTCTTTTTAACCCTTCCCTTCCAGTAATAGATATCAGACTTCTCTTGTAATCAATAGATTTATCAGATATAAGTACCCAATTAAAGAGGATGTATAACAGAAGTGTTGATAGCCTAAAATATTTTAACTATTTTTTTTTAAAAAACAACAAATTATGAAGTCCTTTTCAAAATTTGGAAGTTCTTATTAGTCATTTGAAATATATTATGGTTATTAATCTTTCTGTACATTTTTGATTAATTATTTTTTAAGATCTCCAAGAGGTTTGTCTCATTCTCCTTGGGCTGTGAAAAAGATTAATCCTAGATGTAATGATGATTATCAGAGTATGTATCAAAAGAGACTAACTGATGAAGCTAAGATTTTGAAAAGCCTTAATCATCCAAACATTATAGGTAAGTTTAGATTTATTTGGTAACAGTATCTGGCATAGTATTCTGTTTATCCAGAAATGGTTTATATAATATCTTAACTGGTTTCACTAATAAAAATGAAGAGGGTAGTGATGGAGTTTGGCAAGAATCAAATTAAGGTGAACATTCTAAAATAAAAATTAGTGGGAATTCCCTGGAGGTCCAGTGGTTAGGACCCTGTGCTTGTACTGCAGGGGGTACCGGTTCAATCCCTGGGCGGGGAACTAAAATCCTGCAAGCCGTGCGGCTTGGCCAAAAAAAAAAAAAAAAATTAGTGTATATTTTTAGATGCTTAAGTATATATTTAAAACTTCATGGGAGTACATATAGTCATTTATGGTGCTGGTACTATGGAGAATTCAGGAATGTAATATGATATTCATTTATGTAATTTCCTTATTTTCATTTTTAATGTAAGTAGGGCTGGTGAAACCATTACATTTAGGAAGGCATTGAGTATTAAAAAATATCTCAATTTGTGATACTATTGGCAAACACTGAAGGCATTTAAAATTAGATCTACTGAATGAGTTTTGTAAATAATAGCTATTTCATTTTATATTTGACAGTGTTAATCCAGATCTGTATTCGGTCACATTACTGTAAAAAACTGAAATACTGTTGTTCTTCCCTATTCCAGTAAGAAAATGTCATGTTTTCTTTAAGGTTACCGTGCTTTCACTAAAGCTAGCGATGGTAGTCTATGTCTTGCTATGGAATACGGAGGTGAAAAGTCTCTGAATGACTTAATAGAAGAACGAAATAGAGATAGCCGAGATCCTTTTCCAGCAGCCATAATTTTAAAAGTTGCTTTGAATATGGCAAGAGGGTTAAAGGTAACTATGCTATTATATATATACATATTTTTTTTTAAGATTTATTTATTATCTATTTATTTATTTTTGGCTGCGTCGGGTCTTAGTTGTGGCACACGAGATCTTTGTTGAGACATGCGGGATCTTTCATTGCAGCGGGTGGCCTTCTCTCTAGTTGTGGCATGCGGGTTTTCTCTTCTCTAGTTGTGGCCTGTGGGCTCCAGGGCACGTGGGCTCTCTAGTTGAGGCGTGAGCTCAGTAGTTGTGGCCTGCTGACCTAGTTGCCCCGCAGCATGTGAGATCTTAGTTCCCTGACCAGGGATTGAACCTGCGTCCCCTGCATTGTAAGGCGGATTCTTCACCACTGGACGACCAGGGGAATCCCATGCTATTATATTTTAAATGACTTTTGTGGGACCTGAAGAAACGAAATACTTTATTTATTTATTATTTACAATGTTGTGTTTAATTTCTGCTGTACATCAAAGTGACTCAGTTATACTTATATATTCTTTTTCATTATGGTTTATCATAGGATATTGAATATAGTTCCCGGTGCTATACAGTAGAACCTTGTTATTTATCCATCCTATATATAATAGTTTGCATCTGCTAGTCCCAAACTCCCAAGCCTTCCCTCCCCTACCCAGCCTCCCCCCTGGCAACCACAAGTCTGCTCTCTATATTTGTGAGTCTGTGTATACCTTGTAAATAAGTTCATTTGTGTAATATTTTAGATTCCACATATAAGTGATAATCATATGGTATTTGTCTTTCTCTTTCTGACTTACCTAGTATGATAATCTCTAGGTCCATCCATGTTGCTACAAATGGCATTATTTCATTCTGATTCACAATTTTTAAAACTTCCCCATGGAAGAAATCTCCAAATTCAGACAGTTTCACTGGGGAATTCCACCAAAGAATTAAAGATGACTCAACATGAATTCTAAACAAGAAGAGAAGGAAACTCTTCACGATCCATTCATATGTATGTGTGTGTGTGTGTGTGTGTGTGTGTGTGTGTGTGTATACACATCTTCTTTATCCATTCATCTGTTGATGAACAGATACTAATATACCTAATTACAAGGTGGAATTTTTTTCCCAAAGAGGGAGTTGCTTTAAGTTAAAGTCTTTATAGAATCTCTCACATTGAAGAGTGCACTGTTTATTTATTTTGATAAGCAAAGTATTGTTAGAGGCCTTCACACCTTCACATAGCCTTAAATAACCCAAGTCAGGAAGTTTTGCTTATAGAGATTGCGTGTTAGATTTAGTTAAATGGACTAATATATTTAAAACAAATTTAGTCATTATTCCTGGGGGTGTACTCTAACCCTCTGTTGCTATAAACAAGCCTTTCAAAGATTTTTTTGGTGGGATATTAAGTTTTGGACATGGTGAATATACATCTATAGGTCAAGTGAAAAAAGTGCTCTCAATGTTATGTAAACAAATTATTGTGCCTTTGAGTAGACATACTGTAAGAAATAAGTAAGAGATAAAAAGAATTCTGTATCCTAAATAACTTAAGTAATTATGGCTCCAGAAAATTGTTGAATGACTCAAAAAACAGATTATGTAATGATACTGATGTCAGAGTTGCATGTTAAGGATTCAAATAAAGTTGTTTCATGAGATGTGAAACTGGAAAAAGGCAATATTTCTAAATATATATTTTAATATGTGTATAGAAAAACTGATTTTAAATAGGTAGGATGAACTAAATTAATAATTTGAATTATTTAATAAATAATTATTTTAAATGTGTATAATGGAATTAATAAATTACATTATAAATATATTTGAGCATATTCAATTTATGGTCAGCAACATTTAAATTAAGCACAGTAAGTGTTCCAAGTTAAATACCAAGAATTGTTTCTGTATCATTTTCAGGCCCTGCTCACAGTAGATGCCCAAATGCTGATGAATGAAAAAATAACAGTTTTGCAGGACATTTTTTATTATGGATGAATATCATCACTTGTCAATTCTAAGAAAGAGTTAATGTGTAAAACAAAATATAGTCTTAGATTACATTACTCCTTCTTCATCTGCTTGTGAATTATTTGTAGCATTGTCTCAACAATTTGTTTGAGGAAACCCTGTGTCATTGTGAAGATTACAGAATTATTTCTAAAAATTACTAGCCTCAAGTAAAATTGTAGTATATTTTGAAATCTGCAGTAGCATTTTTGATGTAAAAGTATGTAGGGTGGGTTTGAAAATTAAAAGTTAGCTTATCTATAAATAGACATCAGTTTCCAAAGACTCCTTCAGATTTCTGGTCAGTATAGCAGACCAAGATAGCTTGGGATGGTCCCTTCTCTAGCTTTGAATAATTTGAAATGATGAACAGATATAAGCCTATAGGTTAGGAAGGGCATTCAAGTTGTTATTTTTGTTTGAGAGTTATCATATTTTAAAAATTAGTTTGTATTTTTTGCTCAGATGTGTTAAATTTTCCACTATTTTAGTATTTGCACCAAGACAAGAAACTGCTTCATGGAGATATAAAGTCTTCGAATGTTGTTATTAAAGGTGATTTTGAAACAATTAAAATCTGTGATGTAGGAGTCTCTCTACCATTGGATGAAAATATGACCGGTAAGTAGAATTCTAATTTTAAAAAAAAAATAAATTTATTTATTTGTTTTTATTTTTGGCTGTGTTGGGTCTTTGTTGCTGCATGTGGGCTTTCTCTAGTTGTGGTGAGCAGGGGCTACTCTTCGTTGCGGTGTGCAGGCTTCTCATTGCGATGGCTTCTCTTGTTGTGGAGTACAGGCTCTAGGTGCGGGGGCTTCAGTAGTTGTGGCGCAGGGGCTCAGTTGCTCTGCAGCATGTGGGATCTTCCCGGAGCAGGGTTCGAACCCACGTCCCCTGCGTTGGCAGGCGGATTCCCAACCACTGCGCCACCAGGGAAGTCCCAAGAATTCTAATTTTAAAAATTGCTTTTATACACTATTTAAATTTCTAATTTTTACATATGTAAAAAGGTAATAAGTTCACATTCTTCAAAAATCAAAAACTATGAATAAAAAGTGTACAATTAAAAAAAAATCCCTTCTTTTATTTATGTCTCTCTTCTACTCAGCCTTTAGCCCTTTCTTGCCACACACACAGTATAAATTATTTGTTTCTCATTAGTATATATTTTAATTGAAGAAATGTGGGAAACTATTTCTAACCTGGATTGGGATTTTTTTTTTTTTTTCCGGTACGCGGGCCTCTCACTGTTGTGGCCTCTCCCGTTGCGGAGCACAGGCTCCGGACGCGCAGGCTCAGCGGCCATGGCTCACGGGCCCAGCCGCTCCGCGGCACGTGGGATCCCCCCG
Source organism: Physeter macrocephalus (assembly GCF_002837175.3). NCBI lineage: Eukaryota > Metazoa > Chordata > Mammalia > Artiodactyla > Physeteridae > Physeter > Physeter macrocephalus. The sequence goes on along the minus strand of NC_041222.1, from coordinate 97,763,512 downwards.
GACCGGGGCACGAACCCATGTCCCCTGCATCGGCAGGCGGACTCTCAACCACTATGCCACCAGGGAAGCCCTGGATTGGGATTTTTAAGTGGTAAAAGATCTGGGAATAGAAAACAAAATTTTTATAAGGTTTTGTAAAGGAATTCATTTAGCATCAGCATAGTGACAAGATTTGGGAAACTGCTAGAAGAAACTGGAGTGGGAGTAGGAAAGAAGGGTGCTAATTAAGGCCTGTCTTCTGCTTTTTGCCCCTTGGCCCACTGCACCTCATTCTTCTCTCTTTATTGTGAATACTGACCATTCTCTTCTCAGGGTATTTAAGATATGTTCTTTCTTTTTTTAATTTTTTAAATACCTTCTTCGAATATTGTTTTCCATTATGGTTTATCATAGGATATTGAATATAGTTCCCTGTGCTATACAGGAGGACCTTGTTGTTTATCCATCCTCTATATAAAAGCTTGTATCTGCTAACCAGAACCTCCCACTCCATCCCTCCCCCAAGCCCCTCCCCCTTGGCAACCACCAGTCTGTTCTCTATGTCCATGATTCTGTTTCATAGATAGGTTCATTTGTCTCATTTTAGATTCCACATATAAGTGATATCATATGGTATTTGTCTTTCTCTGACTTACTTCACTTAGTATGATAATCTCTAGTTGCATCCATGTTGCTGCAAATTAGCCCATTTCTGTTTTGTAAATATGTTCATTTGTATCATTTCTTTTTAGATTCTGCATACAAGCAATATCATATGATATTTCTCTTTCTCTGTCTGATTTACTTCACTCAGTATGACAATCTCTAGGTCCATCCATGTTGCTGCAAATGGTATTATTTCATTCTTTTTCATGACTGAGTAGTATTCCATTGTATGTATATATATATATATATATATATATATATATATATATATACACACCACATCTTCTTTATCCATTCATCTGTTGATGGACATTTAGGTTGTTTCCAGGTATTGGCTATTGTGAATAGTGCTGCTGTGAACATAGGGGTGCATGTATCTTTTTGAATTATAGTTTTGTCTGGATATATGCCCAGAAGTGGGATTGCTGGATCCTAATGGTAATTCTATTTTTAGTTTTCTGAGGAACCACCATACTGTTTTCCACAGTGGCTGCACCAACTTACATTCCCACCAGCAGTGTAGGAGGATTCCATTTTCTCCACACCCTCTCCAGCATTTATTTGTACACTTTTTAATGATGGCCATTCTGACCAGTGTGAGGTGGTACCTCATTGCAGTTTTGATTTGCATTTCTCTAATAATTACTGATGTTGAGCATATTTTCATGTTCCTATTGGCCATCTGTATTTCTTCTTTGGAGTAATGTCTATTTAGGTCTTCTGCCCATTTTTCTATTGTTTGTTTTATTGTTGTTGAGTTGTATGAGCTGTTTGGATATTTTGGAAACTAATCCCTTGTCATTCACATCGTTTGCAAATATTTTCTCCTATTCTGTAGGTTGTCTTTTTGTTTTGTTTTTGGTTTCCTTTGCTGTACAAAAGCTTGTAAGTTTGATTAGGTCCCATTTATTTTTGTTTTTATTTCTGTTGCCTTGGGAGACTGACCTAAGAAAACATTGGTACGATTTATGTCATAGAATGTCTTGCCTATGATCTCTTCTAGGAGTTTTATGGTGTCTTGTCTTATGTTTAAGTCTTTAAGCCATTTTGAGTTTATTTTTGTGAATGGTGAGCGGGTGTGACAGGGTGCGGCTGTACAGCTTCCCCAATACCACTTGCTGAAGAGACTGTAGGGAATTTAAGATATGTTCTTGATGAGAAACAAAAACAAAAAAGCAAAAGCCTTAAAGAGAAAGCCTCTGCTTTCAACATATTATTTAATAAATAATATTTAAATTTACCTCTTTATATAAATATAAGGTAGAGGGAAGGCTAATGATACTGTTTCGAACTTATGTACATCTTAATTTCTAGTTAAAGTCTACAAGTTGAATTGAAGGAAAAAGCCAAGAGAAATAGATTGACTTTATAATGATGTCTGTAATCATTAATAAAGATAGAACTGTCATGAACCCTTAGGCTAAATAACTGGTACAAGGTTGAAACTTCAGCAAATAAAAGGAGAAATTGTCAAAAAGAATAAAAATAAGATATTTTAAGCATAATTTTCTCAGTCCTTAACAGATCTAATAGACAAAACTAAGATGTAGAAGATCTGAGTAAATAATAAGTTCAATCTCTATGCATTAGAATATTTATCAAAATTGACCATATACTAGTTAGGTTACAAAAGCAAATCTCAGATTACAAAAAGTAGAAATAGACTAAAGGTTAACATTCATTATCCTCAGTGCTATAAATATAGAAATTGGTAGTATAGTTGGAAACAAAAATTCAGGAATTTAATATAATTGTATATAGTTCTTGGCCAAAAGAAGTGAAATTCCAGTTACACGCTATTTAGGAAATAATGAGAATGTAAGAACGAATCAAAACCTATTTGATATGGTCAAAAGTACTCAAAGAAAAAAATTTTCATTATTTAACCTTTATGAAATTGAGTATTCAACTGAAATCAGAAAAAAAAATGAAGCCCTAAAAGAAAGGAGAAATTAATGAATGAGAAAATCTATAAATTCTATAATATCCCAATATGATCTATGTTATCGTAGAACATTTCAAAGAGAATGTAAAGTTTATCCTTGAGGATACATGTTCAAACACAGCCAGGAAAATTCTGTGAAAGAATGTTAGTAGGAATTTTCCTGACCAGATGTTAAGTATTATAAAGCTATAGTAATTAAAGCCGTGATACTCATGCCAAACTAGGCAGAAAATTTTAACATAAGAGTCAAGAGATGGGCTTCCCTGGTGGCGCAGTGGTTAAGAGCCCGCCTGCCGATGCAGGGCACACGGGTTCGTGCCCCGGTCCGGGAAGATCCCACATGCCGCGGAGCGGCTGCGCCCGTGAGCCATGGCCGCTGAGCCTGCGCGTCCGGAGCCTGTGCTCCACAATGGGAGAGGCCACAACAGTGAGAGGCCCGCGTACCGCAAAAAAAAAAAAAAAAAAAAAAAAAGAGTCAAGAGATAGTTCCCAAATATATAAAATTTGTTATATGATAAAGGTGACATTTTTGTATTAGTGAGAAGGAGGTAGTTGAGTCAGTAAATGATGGTATCTGGTCATTTTAGAGAAAGTTGTTTTCTATCCTCACACTCTAATCCCTGTAGATCAAAGATTTTTTTAAAAAAGTAGCAGAAAAAATTGTTGGTAAATATTTCCTTAATGTTGGGCTTGAGAAGGGCACCAGAGGTAGAAACCATTTTTTTTTAAAAAAGTCATGACTATTGAAAATTCTTTGAAAAATTTCTGTATGTTAGTATGAGCAACAGTATAGATTAATATACTCTCATACACAACGTAGAAGTTGCAATTGGTGTATCATTCAGGTTAAGATAAGTTTTGCTATGGTAACATAGACCCTCAAAAACCTCAGTGTCTTAAACCAAGGCTTATTATTCAAGCTACATGTCCATTAGGGCTGTGTTCCATGTCATTTGCACGTTAGGACCTAAGCTGCTAGGACATCCACTATATGGAATACTGCCATCGTTGTGTGGAAGGTAAAAAAAAACTCTAGAGCTGCACTGTCCACTACAGTAGCCACTAGCTATGTATGGTTGTTTAAATTAATTAATACTTAAAATTTTTAAAAATTCATTTTCTCAGCCACTTTAGGCACATTTCAAGTACTCAGTAGCTATGTGTGGTTAGTGGCTACCATATTGGACAATGCAGATACAGAACATTTTTATCATCACAGAAAGTTCTGTTGGACAGTGCCACCCTAGAAAGTCTTGCACTAACAATTAAATGCTCCAGCTTAGAATTGACACAGGTCACTTCTTTCATAAGTCACTGACTAGAACTAGTCAAATGGCTTCACCCAGCCATGACAAGCCAGAAAGTGTGGTCCTTCTGTGTGTCGAGAAGGTGGTCCTTCTGTGCGTGTAGAAGTGGAGAGCATGAACTGCTTGATGTACAGCACTAGTAACTACCACAGTGGTGTAGCCTTTTCAGAGGGCAGTTGGAAATACGTATTTCTCTAAAAAACAAAACCCTTAAAAATGTTTATGCCCTTCGATCCTGTAATTTCATTTCCGAGAACACATTCCAAAGAAATAATTGGGCAGTGCAGGTATTTTTTTACAATAACCTGGTATATTAATTTCTGGAAAAGTCAAAAGCTAGAACTAGGCTTATAGAAGAAATAGAGTTGGTACAGGAGAATCAAAACCCATGCAACCTTGAAAACAAAGCAATACCCAAAACAGTAACAATCCTAGTAAAAATACACCTTAGATCTTCACTGGCACGCAGTATCATTCAGTGTTGTGTAGCCACGAACCCTGGGTTTGTGCTTCCTTGAAGGTAAATATGAGGGTGTTTATTTTCAATAGATACTTTTCATTAAAATTAAAAATTTGATCTGGCTTTTTCAATAAAAAAGTATCATATCACTTACATGTGGAATCTAAACAATAAACTAGTGAATATCACAAAAAAAGAAACAGACTCACAGATCTAGAGAACAAACTAGTGGTTACCAGTGGTGAGAAGGAAGGGAGGAGAGGCAAGATAAGGGTAGCGAATTAAGAGGTACAGACTACTATGTATAAAATAAATAAGCTACAAGGATATGTTGTACACAGGAAGTATAGCCAATATTTTATAGTAACTATAAATGGAATATAACCTTTAAATATTGTGAATCACTGTGTTGTGTACCTGAAATTTATATAATATCGTACATCAACTATACCTCAATAAAAAATTATGATAATAACAAAAAAGTATTTATAATGTTTGGGGGAAATGTCTTGGCAGCTCTTTTACCTGCAGTCTCAGCTTCACCAGATAGTTTATTGTTATAGTCAGCACAGCAGTTCTTAAAGCAGTGCTCTGAGGGAAGGCGTTTCTGCGGGCTAAGGCTTTTTCTTTGTGAGGAAGTTTACTCCTAATCACTTAAAAGATAACATTAACATGCTGGGGGAAAAAAAATCACATAATTAATCTTTTTTACTAGTTGTGTATGAGCTAATTTGTGTTAGAAAAAAAATACACATTGTACCAGAACAGATTTTGGAAGAATGTAAGAGAATGTCCATCAATAAGGAAGGGATGATGTTATTTATTGTACCACCACACAATAGAATACCATATATCCATTAAAATTATATAGGTTTACATTTGTTGGCATGGAAATATATCTAAATATGTTAAGTGAGATGAACAGATGATAAAATAGCACCTAAAGTATGTATTTACATACACATTAAGAGAAGTTTAAAAAATACTAAATTTTTTAAAGTTTTGTGTTTTTTTTTTTTTTTTTCGGTACGCGGGCCTCTCACTGCTGCGGCCCCTCCCGCCACGGAGCACAGGCTCCGGACGCGC
>NC_041222.1:97731579-97757847 GCF_002837175.3 Physeter macrocephalus | reverse complement strand
CAGGCGCAGCGGCCACGGCTCACGGGCCCAGCCGCTCCGCGGCATGTGGGATCCTCGCGGACCGGGGCACGAACCCGCGTCCCCTGCATCGGCAGGCGGACTCTCAACCACTGCGCCACCAGGGAAGCCCAGTTTTGTGTTTTAATAGGTAACATAGTCACATATTTCACAACTATAATATACACAGGGTGTTTTGTAAAAAGCCCAAATCTTAACAGTGGTAAATTCCAGGTTGATTATTTATTTAGCAAATATTTTTAATACTAAGTACAGTCAGGCATTGTGCTAGGAACTATAAATATAGAGGAAAAAAGGATAGACACAGCCCTTACCGTTTTAGGGCTCATAATCTAGATGGAAAGCAGTTCTTGAGTAACTAATACTAAAGTATAATGACCGTTATGATGTAAGGAATTTTGTAAACATGACAGTGCCACTTAACTCAGCCTAGATGTTGAGAAAGGCCTCCCTAAATAATTAACATTTAAGCTGAGAGTTGAAGGATGAGTAGAACCTCCAGTTTCATCAGTTTTCAATTTGTGTCCGTGAGAACTGAAAAAGGGAATGTCCGCTTAAACTCTTTGAAAGTAATAAAGGGCAATAAAATATTTAAGTTGTTTCTGTGTTGACAAGAAGGAATGACTGAACCATTGACTTATGATCTCATCAGACTTTTGTCAGAAATATTTATCTTCACAGAGAAGTAAACTTAATTAGTAACATGTGGGGGAACTACTTCTATTATGTTTAAAGTCTAAGCACAGATTTGGAGAAATGTATTAAGTGGACATATAGGAAGTACACTTGTGGTTGGCCAGCGTCTCCAATTGGAACTGATTTATTAGACCCAGACTTCTAGAAAGCTACTCTTTAGCATGGCAGATCCCTGTAGGAATTTGACCTATTTAGAATGGGGTATGAATCCTTCTTTATTGCCACAGAGTCACTGCCCATGTGGACCATGTCTGTAGACTTTTTACCCTGTCATGCATTCCATTAGGGCCTCTTAGATGTGAGGTGATATGGGGGAAAACTTCGAGCGGCTTATACTGGACATGACTGCCTTCCAGACTTTATCTCCTAAAGCTGGGTTAAGTAAAAAGGCTGTCACAGACACATATTTTGTTCTGGCCACCGAATGCTGGGTACTGTTCTAGTCTGGCATCATTGTTCTCACTTCATCTTCAGATAGAGCCCGCTTACTTCTTAGGCAGATTTCCTCAAAATGTGGAATGAATGAATGAATGAATGAATGAGTGCTTGTTGACTGGAATCTTCAATTTCCTGACTTCTGTATCTTCATTTCTTCCTTCTTGGTCTGCCCCTTTAGTTCTCTAAGTGTTAGTTTCCATCTTTCTCCCCTTTCTTTGTAAATTTCTTGAGACCCTCAAGGCAGACTTTCCTTTAGTTCCGAAGAGAAGCTTTCATTAAACAGGCTTCCTGTGTTTGTTTTTCTACTTCCAGTCTGAAAGTGAATTATATTAATTCGGTTTGTTTTCACTCTAACCTTATTTGTGAGGAAATGGAGATTATAGCAATCAAGTACTGAAAAATTCCATTTTTAGCACAATATACTCTGAAGTGAATGTTCTGTTTGTAAGTGTTTGAGTTTATCCTAGTCATAGCAGAAGTAAAGATTTTTAAATATGAAAAGGAACATTTATAAAATTATGGAAGAAATTATAGAGTATCTTTGTTGACTACAATGGAATTAAGTTAGAAACCAGTAACAATAAGATGTCTAGTAAAACCCCAAGTATTTGGAAATTCAAATAACCTATGTGTCAAAGAAAATGACAAGGGAAATTAGAAAATATTTTGAATTGAATAAAAAGGAAAGCAGTACATATCAAAATATGTGAGATATAGCTAAAGCAGGGCTTAGAGGGAAATTTGTAGCTGTGTACGTGATTATAGTAGAAAAAAGAAGGGATCTGAATGAATAATTTATGTTCCATCTTAAGCTAGAAAAAGAAGAGCGAAACAGGTACAAAGTAAGTCAAAGGAAAGAAATAATAAATATATGAGCAGAAATCAATGAAATAAAAAATAAACACGAGAAAATATTAATAGAGCCAAAAGCTGGTTCTCTGAAAGATAATAAAATTGATCCTTAGCTGGATTGATCAAGAAAAAACACAAATCTCCAACATCAGGAATGAAAGAAAGGTTATCACTACAGATCCTGCACACATTTAAAGATTAATAGGCCATTACAGACTTTATGCCAACAAATTTGACAACTTAAATGAAGAGAACAATTTCCTTGAGAAATACAATTTACCAAAATTGGTATAGGAAGTAATAGGAAGTCCAAGTAGCCCTATATCTATTAAACATTCCCCCAGAGAAAGCCCAACACCCAGATGTTTTCACTGCTGATTTCTATCAAACATTCAAGGAAGAAATGACACCGATTTTACATAAATTTTTCAGAAAATAGAGGAGTAGGGACCACTGACCAATTTGTTCTGAGGCCAGCATAACTCTGATATCAAAACCTGACAAATACTCATGAAAAAATAAAATCACCGACTCACAAACATAGGTGCAAAAATCCTTGACAAAATATTAGCAAATTGAATCTAACAGTATATAAGAAGGATAGTACATCTGACCAACAAGAGTTTATCCCAGGAAAGAACAGTTATTTTAATATTCAGAAGTTTATGCTAGCCACCATATTAACAAATTTGAAAACTGTTCTGAGATTTGTAAACATCTCAATTGAAGCAGAAAAAGCATTTAACAAAATCCAGCTTCCGTGCATGATGAAAATTTCTAACTAGACATAGAAGGGAACTTAGCCTCAGAAAGGGTATCTAACAGAAAAACCTACCGGCAGCGTCGTACTTACAGAACAAGGCTTATGTGCCTGCTCTCACCAGTGTTAAACACTGTCTTATAGTCCTACCATTAAAATAAGGCAAGAAAAAAGTAAAAGGCATCAAGATTGAGGAGGAAATGAAATTGTTCATATTTTACAGTGATATGATTGTTTAGGTAGAAAAACTCAAGGAATCTACAGAATAACTACTACAACCAATAAATGAAGTTAGCTATTATATTTCTATATATTCAAAATAAATAATGAAAAAAAGAAAAATTTAAGATTTCTATTTACAAGTATAGCTGTCCTCCAGTATCCACAGGTTTGCTTTCCAGTTTCAGTTACCTGCAGTCTGAAAATATTAAATAGAAAATTCCAGAAATAAATAATTCATAAGTTTTAAATTGCTCGCTGTTCTGAGTAACGTGATGAAATCCTGCCATCCCACCTGGGAAGTGAATCGTCCCTTTGTCCAGCATATCCTGCCCGTTAGTCACGCTGTAGCCATCTCGTTTATCAGATGACTGTTGCCAGTTTGGCAGTGCTCGAGTTCAAGTGAACCTTGTTTTACTTAATATGGCCCCAAAGTGAGAGAGTAGTGATGCTGGCAATTCAGATATGCCAAAGAGAAGCCATAAAGTGCTTCTTTTAAGTGAAAAGGTGAAAGTTCTCGACTTAATAAGGAAAGAAAAAAAATCATATGCCGAGGTTGCTGAGATCTACAGTAAGGACGAATCTTCTGTCCATGAAATTGGTGAAGAAGGAAAAAGAAATTTATACTAGTTTTGCTGTTACGCCTCAAACTGCAAAAGTTATGGCCATAGTGTGTGATAAGTGCATAGTTAAGAAGAAAAAGGCATCAAATTTGTACAATAAGATAATTTTGAGACAGAAGGAGAGACCACATTCACATCACTTTTATGACAGTTTATTGTTGTAATTGTTCTATTTTATTATGTTGTTAATCTTTTACAGTGCCTAATTTATGAATTAAACTTTATCATAGGTGTGTATGTTTAGGAAAAAAAATAGTATATATATGGTTCGGTACTATCCATATTTTTCAGGCATCCACTGGGGATCTTGGAATGTATCCCCCAGGTATAAGGGAAGACTGCTATACCAAAAAGCATAAAATATTCAAGAATAAATTTAGCAAAAAATCCAAGACCTCTTTATTGAACACCATAAAGCTTCACTGAGAGAATTAAATAAGATGTTAAGTAAATGGAGAGATCATGATTGTGGATTGACAGACACAATACTGTTTAGATGTTAATTCTTCCCAAACTGATCTAGAGATTCAGTCCAATTCCAATCAAAATTCTAGTTGGCCTTTTCATTGAAATTGACAAGCTGACTCTAACATTTAAATGGAAATGTGAGTGGACCTATGTCATTCCTGGGCAGAGAAGCTTTAAGAACCACGATGTGATCCCACTCTCCCTTTTCCCTGATTTAGCAATCACAGAAGCAAAGAAGTGGTAATTCTCTCAGCTGAAAGACAGCATAGTTTGACAAATGAAGAAACTGAGGCACAGAGATTGTGATCTGCTCAAGGTCACACAGCTTGCACATGTCTTTGAACCCGGGCAAGGCAATCTGCCTCCAGAGTCTGTACTCCAGACATCCACAGTCTATGTTCCTACCCCTTTCTAAGAGAATTGCTGTTTCTCTACACCCTTGCCAACTGACTAGCTTTTTGAATATTTAACAATCTGATAGGGAAAGACTCTTTTTACAAGGTTAAGTGTATTTTTCATGTTTACTGGCTATATTTATTAACCTTTAAAAACCTGTTAGGGGCTTCCCTGGTGGCGCGGTGGTTGCGCGTCCGCCTGCCGGTGTAGGGGAACCGGGTTCGCGTCCCGGTCCGGGAGGATATCGCGTGCCGCGGAGCGGCTGGGCCCGTGAGCCGTGGCCGCTGGGCCTGCGCGTCCGGAGCCTGTGCTCCGCGACGGGAGAGGCCGCAGCAGGGGGAGGCCCGCATACCACAAAAAAAAAAAAAAAAAAAAAAAGAAAGAAAAAAAACCTGTTAAATAACTTGCTCATTGTTTTTTGGGTTGTTTGCCTTTCTTAGTGGTTTCTGGTGCTTTCCCTTATGACCATCTTGCCTGTATTTTACTTGTTTCAGTGACTGACCCTGAGGCCTGTTATATTGGCACTGAGCCTTGGAAACCTAAGGAAGCTCTGGAGGAGAATGGTATTATTACTGACAAGGCAGACATATTTGCCTTTGGCCTTACTCTGTGGGAAATGATGACTTTATCTATTCCACACATTAGTCTTCCAGATGATGATGATGATGAAGGTATAACTGCATATTTTTAACATAAATCCCTCTCTCTTCAGTTTGAACTAAAGAATAGCTTATAAAATTATATTTTCTCTATTAAGTTAAAATTTAAAAGAGCAATTAGTTTGATTTAGTGGCACAAGATGTAGGTTATATTAATACTGATGATTAATTTGGTACCATCCTGGTTTAATCTCATACAAATGAGATGTAGAGTAAATGAGAATAGGGAGGTAGATTGAGAAAATCCAGAGGAGCAAAAAGTTACCTTAAAAGCTCCCCTTGCCTGAGAAAATGATTGGAAAGCTACAACAGTAAGAGGGTTGGGGTCAATAACCTTTAAATCCCTGACAGGGACTTCCCTGGATGTCCAGTGGTTAAGACTCCGTGCTTCCACTGCAGGGGGCACAGGTTAGATTCCTGGTCGGGGAACTAAGATCCCACATGCCACGTGTGCGGCCAAAAAAAAAAAAAAAAATTCCCTGACAGTAGCTAATCTACACCTTGGCAGGATAATTGAAGAGACTGCCTGTGTAAAATGAAAAGCATATTGGTTGATGAATTCTTATTTCACGAGAGTAAATTTGAGCAGTCGCTAAGCTTTTCCATGATTTAAAGTGATTTTGTTTCAATCTCCAACTCCTTCATGAGCAGATAAAACTTTTGATGAAAGTGACTTTGATGATGAAGCGTACTATGCAGCCTTGGGAACCAGGCCGCCTGTTAATATGGAAGAACTGGATGAACCGTACCAGAAAGTAATTGAGCTCTTCTCTGTGTGCACTAACGAAGATCCTCAAGACCGCCCTTCTGCTGCGCACATAGTTGACGCCTTGGAAACGGATGTCCTGTGATCACCTCATGCTCATGACTACTGGAGCTTCAAGTATAGCTCGTGTGTATAGCTGTTCTGTTTACCATTTACATTTATATAGTTATTATGATGACCCATAATTATTAGACTTTTCAGAAGTAGCCTATTTTAGGACCATAGATAGCACCTTTTTAACATTTGAACGACTATTTCTATTATAAAGGTATGTCGTGTATGCTTATGCTAATAAGCATTTGAGATTGTAGAGGGTTTTCTATAAAGTTTAAGAAACTAGCTACTCAAGTAGTTGAACTTGTTTATACAGATTTAAAGTAAAGTGCTGTACACTCTAACATTAATTTGCATTGAGTGACTATTACTTTTATTAATGATCTTTCTCAGATATTCTCTATTTTAATGGGTCTACTGAAATTAGCACTTTGTGTATTGCAATATAGGTCTACATTTGCTTATCTTTTAAAACATTAAACCTTTTGCTGGCCTTTCTTGGCTAATGTGCTTATTAAATAAGGTCACTGAGACCAGAGACCTGGGATATGGCTCAAAAGAGTAGCTCCTTGGATATTTCTACACATTTTTGGTTAAGGCTTTTCTTGCTCTCTTGGCTCCAGCCATATCTTTGGGTTTTGCTTTAATTTATTAAATGTATTTTCTGTACTGATATCTTTAAAATTTTTTTAATTTACTAATCTGTACTTAAGCATATCACAGTATTGGTGTAAAAATAAAACTCTAATAGAACAATAAAGAGTAAAGGACACTTTAGTTACCAGAAGGTGTATTATCTTATTTGGTACTCCATTGATTTGAATGTTGTCATTAAATTTACTGAGTGAAACTGAGTAGGCTTCTTTCTCTTTCTTGGCCTTATTTTGTTAATCTGTAAAATGAGGGTGATTTGAATCGTTAGTTTCTATCTGTGAGCCACAGCTCCCTGAGATTTTTCAGTTATTGAATTGTGCTTGTGAATCTAGGTGGTATGCGTAGACTAAAAATTACTGTCACATGGGGGATCTTAAATTAAGAACCACTGCTCTCTGAGGTTTAAACAATTCTGGAATTCAATGGAGGGTTCCTTTTAGTATGAGATTGTACCAAGCAGTACTATGCAGATCATTAATGGCTTATCTTCTATCAAAATAACATTAAAGTGCCAAGAAAGTAAATGGAAAACCGACTGATTTATGGAAAAATTTTACTTATGTACACTTTTGCATCCTGACATCAGTTATCCTGACTAACTTATATGTTGTGTTGCTTCTCACTAGGTCTGCCAAGCTGACAAAGGAGTTTCTCTCTCTTAGCCTGTTCTCATGAACTGCTTCTTTTTAATACATAAACAAATACTTTTCCTTGAATAATTGTTTCCAGTTCCTATAGTTGGAATATCTAAATGGAAACAAACTAATACCCAAGGACTGGGCCGGCAAATTCATAGCACTGTCTGTGGCAGACATTACAAAGTGATCCCAGCCTGCTTTTTTTTTTTTTTTTTTTTTTTGTGGTATGCGGGCCTCCCTCTGTTGCGGCCTCTCCCATTGCGGAGCACAGGCTCCGGACGCGCAGGCCCAGCGGCCATGGCTCACGGTCCCAGCCGCTCCGCGGCACGTGGGATCCTCCCAGACCGGGGCGCGAACCCGGTTCCCCTGCATCGGCAGGCAGACGCACAACCACTGCGCCACCAGGGAAGCCCCCCAGCCTGCTTTTTCCTTCGAGTCTGGATGGGGCCCTGAGACCCTCAACACAAGGTTGCAGAGATTTTACTACCAATGGCAAGAAAACTTCTAAAATTCTTGTTCTGGAACTTGCTCTTTAAGTCTCTTCTTAAGTTACCTTCTTTTTTTGGTCATTTACTTCACTCTCAGGAAAGATTTATGTGTGACTGGGTTGAGGATATAGCAATACTAATCTTTTTGCTGAATTAATTATAATTGGCAAATCAAAACAGGCTTCTCTGAAGTAGCTTTCTCACCTCCCAGACAAAGGCCTCCAGGAACCTGTTTGTACCTCTATAAAATGGAGATAATAAGCACTTGCTTAAGAAATGTAGAGGACTGTTCTTTCATGCCTCATGGTGCCTACTTAATCTACAATTTGTTGATTAAAATAAAATTAGAACTTTTAAACAACAAAAATACCATATATAAAAACTTGTGGCATGCAGCTGAAGTTGTCCTTAGAGAGATTTATAGTCTTAAATGCTATATTAGAAAAGAAAGGCTGAAAAATCAGCTAAGAATCTAGGAAAAACAAAGTAAGGCTCCCTTCCAATAGAAAGAAATAAATGAGCAAAAATTTTAAAACAAAACAAAACCTATCATAGAAAATAGAAAACAAACATAATAGGATCAACAATGCCAAAAGTTGGGTCTTTGAAAATATAATTGATAAACCCTAGCAAGACTTATATAGAGAGCAAAAAAGACATGTCATAAATTAAAAAGGAAACATCACTGCAGATCCTGTAGATATCCAGCCTCATTCATGAACACATGAAAATTCCCAAACAAAATATTAGTAAACCAAAACCAGTAGCATAAAAAGGAAAAACTTCATCAAGACCAAGTTGGGTCTATTTCAGGAAGGCTAGGTCGATTTAACATTTAAAGAACAATGTAATCCCCATATTAACACAAGAAAAATCAAAAGATGGAATAAAAATGTTGATAGAATCCAGTATCTCTTCAAGATGTTTAAAAGCATCTTAGAAAACTGGGACTAGAGAGGAACTTCCTTAATGTAAGAAAGGGTGTCCATACCTAGCAAGGAAGCTATAGTAAACATCATTTTATAGTAGCTATGGATTGAAAGTTTGTGTTCCACTGAAAGTCATATTTTGAAGCCTAATCCCCACTGTGATGGTATCTGGAAGTGGGGCCTTTGGAAGGTGATTAGGCCATGAGGGTGACGCTCATGAATGGGAATCGTGCCCTTAGAGATGTGAAATAAAAATTCATATTTTATGGCAAGACGAAAATTTAAACATTAAAAAAAAGTCCTCTGCCCTTTGGCCTCCTCTCTCCCCTCCACTGTGCACTGTGTACCTGCATTATGCACCGACCAAACCTCCCCCAGCAGCAGAAATACCTGCTCAACCATAAAGAGCAACATTCTCCCAGCATCAACAAGACAACTCCTTAAAAGATAACATTCCTTCTTAATATTGTAAGTGGCTACGAGGACACTTAGATCTGGATTTTGTAAACTGTCAATAATATGTCATTTAATGTAGAGACCTCTGTCTGAAAAAACTTTTATAACTGTGTTTTGACTTCTAACAGATGGAACTGTTCTTGGAGCTTTCTGAGATGCTGTTCCCGGGGTTATAATCCTCAATTTGGGTCCAATAAAGTTTTCCATTTCTTTCTTAGATCGACTGATTAACTTTGTCTACATGCCTGGCGTAGCTGGCAGGATATCAGAGATACCCATCAGAGGGCACCTGGAGTCTACCCGGTACCAGCGCTTGGTACCAGCATGGGCCCATTGAGCCCCACAGACTCCTCGGTACTCCTCAGGTGTTCCAGTGAGTTCTCCTGATATCTGGATATTATTGTTTGAGTGAGGATCCTGAAAATTTTATTTGAGCTGTTTCACTTAAGCCTTGGGCCTTATGGGGCACCAGTGCATTTCCTAGGCAGGACACAGGCTCTGGGCAAGAGGCCCAGGGAAACATAGGTGCCTGGGTTTTTGTTAAATTTGGCTTAAATTGAAAAAAATGAGTTGATATATGGTCTGAACAAAACTTTTCCTAGTGAAATGAGAGACTGAATTAGTCATCTCTGAAGAATAAGGAAGACCCACTACAACCATTAAATAAATACTGCTCTTCCGGGGGCCGTGACAGAGGATGATAATCTAGTGCTCTGAGCACACATGGCGGTTTTAGACTGTCACAGGGAGAAACCAAGCCACATAAAAGAAGTCAAACTGACCCAAGGGTAACTCCCTGGGGAGCTAGACTCAGAAGCACAGTGTCCTCAGAAAGTTGTTCAAATTATATCTCATATCTCATATCTGAATTAGGCTACCAAATTAATAGTGGGAATTGTGCCTCAATGGCCAAACAGGTCCCATGCAAACAGCCACCTATGGGAATACCAGCTGGGTTTATGTATGCTTGCAAGTGCTTAAATGGGAGCTAAAGGAAATTGGGCCCTGAAATGGCCAAGTTGGGGTTCTGCTGGCACTCCAAAACAATTTTGAGTGCACAGTTAAAGCCAGCAGTCTTCTGGATCTGTGCCTGCAGGGTCTACTGGAAACAACAGTGGTAAGTGTTTTTCTCTTTTCTAAAATTAGATTAGCAGGGAAAAATTTGTTAGGCTAGCTCCTTGGATCTTTTGAATTGGAGAAACTTCTAAATTGTTAAAATTTTATTTATTTATTTATTTTATTTATTTTTATTTTTTTGCGGTAAGCGGGCCTTTCCCTTTTGTGGCCTCTCCCGTTGCGGAGCACAGGCTCCGGACGCGCAGGCTCAACGGCCATGGCTCATGGGCCCAGCCGCTCCGCGGCACGTGGGATCTTCCCGGGCCACGAACCCGTGTTCCCTGCATCGGCAGGCAGACTCTCAACCACTGCGCCACCAGGGAAGCCTTAAATTGTTAAAATTTTAGAGAGCTCTCATCTTAAATTATTTCAATTATTGTAAACTATTTTAATTGGTATGTGGAAGTCCCCAAAGGCTTCAAAATTCCAAAATGTCCTCATTGAACACGAACCCGTGTCCCCTGCATCGGCAGGCGGACTCTCAACCACTGCGCCACCAGGGAAGCCCTAAATTGTTAAAATTTTAGAGAGCTCTCATCTTAAATTATTTCAATTATTTTAAACTATTTTAATTGGTATGTGGAAGTCCCCAAAGGCTTCAAAATTCCAAAATGTCCTCATTGAAAGATTCGTTGTATAAGGCTGATGAAAGATTAATGATATAAAAGGTACCTAAGGGACTTCCCTGGTGGCGCAGTGGTTAAGAGTCCACCTGCCAATGCAGGGTACGTGGGTTTGAGCCCTGGTCCGGGAAGATCCCACATGCCGCGGAGAAACTAAGCCCATGTGCCACAACTACCGAGCCTGCGCTCTAGAGCAGGCAAGCCACAACTACTGAGGCCCACGTGCCACAACTACTGAAGCCCACACGCCTAGAGTCCGTGCTCCGCAACGAGAAGCCACCGCAATGAGAAGTCTGCGCACCTCAACGAAGAGTAGCCCCCGTTCACTGCAACTAGAGAAAGCCTGCGTGCAGCAATGAAGACCCAACGCAGCCAAAAAAAAAAAAAAAAAAAAAAAAAATTATTTTAAAAAAAAGACTCCATGCTTCCACTGCAGGGGCACAGGTTCGATTCCTAGTCTGGGAACTAAGATTCCCACATGCTGCGCATTGTGGTCGGAAAAAAAAAGGTACCTAAAACTTTATTGCTCCTCTCTATCCTTCTTTGAGTACTCATTCTAGAAATCTGTCTGAATTGCCTTTCCACTCTGAAGACAGTATTAAATGGTTACCTTTAGAAATGGGACCACCTGGTAAACCATAATGGAAAAGGATAGGAAAAAGAATGTATATATATGTAAAAAAAAAAAAAGAAATCGGACCACCTGAGGCTGTAGGCAGTCTCTTCAGATAGAAAGCTGAACTGAGGGCCATAGTTAAAGTTAAACCCAGGGAGGATCCTCAACTGTTTGTAAATGGATTACCAAAACAGGAGGCCACAGGTCTGACTAAACTGACCATAGCTGATGTTCAGAGCCTGACAGGAATTTTATTTTGGGGGTTGCGGGTGCTTCTCCCCTAAGCTAAATGAGGGAAAGTAAAACATCCCAACATAGGTGAATGGGTATGTCAGTCCTTTGCTATCACTGAGGTGGCCACTCAGTTCTTTGAGGAATTGAAAGCAACTGTACTTGTTTTACAAATCTAGTCTTTACAGGACCAGAGGTGTGGCTCCAGAAATAATCTAAAAGTGGTAAATCCTTTTACCACTCACCAAATCTCCTCTATTTATCTTAAGAGGCTTGTAAGTATTGAAAAAAAATTTTTTTTCTGGCCTTAAGGGAACAAAGTCATCCAAGGAGGAACTTGCTTTTTCTCCTCCTATATCTTTGAGATGCAAATATTCTACCTGGTTTTCTCCAGGAACCCTTATGTCCGCCATCTTTTCAAAATGCAAATTTCAGGAAAGGGGGATGGGTAATTTGGAACTTGAATTGTCAAGGACAAATAGAAATCTTGTATCATCTCCATAAATATTAGTAACAGTGTTTAGGCATCTGGACTGGTGACCTTGGTTTGTTCCATCAGCCAGAAACCCACCAGTTTGAATCCAACCTCTTTTGTAACTGATGAGTTTTATATTGGTGCACCTGACTCCTGGCTGAAATTTTGGAATGGCAACTGAGGTCTGTTTGTGTGTTTGTGCATATCTGTATATGTGTGTTGTAGATGTGTGGTATTGCCAAAATTAATTTGTAAAAGAACTCTATTTAATTGGCTTAAAGGAAATCAAGCACTTGTATACTCAGAAATATAAAAGAAACTGGCCAGAATGAATTTCAGGGTCATGTGATCTGGGAAATAGTACTGAACCGATATCTGGTATTGAAGCTAGCTTAATCTTGTTGGTTTTGTTGCCAAACTCAAGTTTGGCTGTTTGAGCTCAAAAACCAATACGAGAAGCAAGGGTTGGTTGGAAAAGAAAGGTTGCTTTATTCAGGAGGCAGCAACCTGGGGAGAAGGTGGACTTCTGTCCAAAAACCAACTTCTAAGACTGCTCCACCATGAAAGTTTTTAAAGGGGGAATCATTTGGGGAAGGGGTCAGAATCTTCATTATCATCCACTGTGTGCAGACTCTTCTGATTGGTTGGTGGTGAGGTAACAGGGCAGTGTTCCAGGAATCTTGTGTTCAGCCTGAAGTTACCATCCTCTACCTGGGTGGTGCCTTAGTTCTTACAGAAGAACTCAAAGGTATATTATTATGTATATTCCTTGAGTAGGAACCAGGACCCTGCACTATTGTTTCTTGACTGCTTCTCCTTTGTTTCTGCACTCCCTCCCTTTTCTCATAAGCAACTATTTGAATCTGCCCTTGGGAACTCAAGGAAGGTCACAGAGGCTGAATGAAGCCTATTTCCTACAAACAAGAAACAGGGGACATGGAAAGGATTTGTACCTGGGAAGGCCCCACAGGGTCCTGCTGGGTTTCAGTTTCATTAATATAGACATGTCTTTCCAATCATCAACATTAAGTATAATACTTTTATTGTACCTAGCTTGACTAGAAATCAGGACTGTATTCCTGTTACAAAGTTTGTCAACAAGAAAAGTAACAATATAATGAAATTCTTAAGTAAATAAAATAAGGTAAATGAGATAGCTTCAAAGGATTTGTACCTGGGAAGGCCCCACAGGGTCCTGCTGGGTTTCAGTTTCATTAATATAGACATGTCTTTCCAATCATCAACATTAAGTATAATACTTTTATTGTACCTAGCTTGACTAGAAATCAGGACTGTATTCCTGTTACAAAGTTTGTCAACAAGAAAAGTAACAATATAATGAAATTCTTAAGTAAATAAAATAAGGTAAATGAGATAAGAGCTTCTAGGTAAACTCGTTAGGAATAATTGTGTTTTGGGAATATATGCTTTAAGGATAGTATATCCAGATTTTGGTTATTTGAAACTAAACTAAGTTAAACTATGATAATTCATTCACTCTCTGGGTCATTTCAAATAGGATAAAATACTGGAACATTAACTGCTGGGCAGGTCTAAGATTACCTACTTTTGTCTTCTTATGAGAGGGAAGCTAAAGATGGTTTGGGTTTGTTTAACACATATCTTGCATAAGTTTTCCAATCAGGAAGTGCTCTATGACAAACTACACAATTACCTACTTCTTGGTTTTCGCTATAGATTAAGGTTTTAAGGTTATGATTTATAAGGGAAATATTTCAGTATTCAAGGAAAATGGAAAGCATGTTTTCAGTAAAAGAAGGTAGGAGGAATGGAGATGCATTTTGTTAAAGGAAAAAAGGATCGTTTTTATTCTATACCTGGCTGTTTCTGAATGAAAAAGAAAGTGACGGACAGAGTACTATGGATGCAGAAAGTTATGGAAGTGAAACAGGAGGGAAGAGGGCAGGGCACAACCTTTAAAAGAATGACATAGCTTGAGGACACGACATAAACTGATTAGAACCATATAGGTCCAAGATGGCAGAGTCGACTTCCACTAGACCTTGAGCCTCAGTATATGCTCATCGTAACACATCAGCAAGCTAAATGACACACCCACAGGTGCCATGACAGTTCCAAGGCTGACCATAAAGGTCAAGAAGTGGGCAGTGGTCCAATTCCTGGAAATCCCCACCCCTTCCCCCCAAATAGCTGGAACACCCCTCCCACTCATTAGCCTATGAAATTACCCACCCCTATAAAAACTGACAACCCCATACCCTGGTGCTGCTCTGGCCTTCTGAGATGACCCACACTCTGTCTGTGGAGTGTTTCTCTCTAGATAAATCCACT
The DNA here is from genome assembly GCF_002837175.3 of Physeter macrocephalus. Classification (NCBI taxonomy): domain Eukaryota; kingdom Metazoa; phylum Chordata; class Mammalia; order Artiodactyla; family Physeteridae; genus Physeter; species Physeter macrocephalus. The sequence goes on along the minus strand of NC_041222.1, from coordinate 97,743,359 downwards.
TCTTACCTATCACTTTGTCTCACTGAATTCTTTCTGCAATGAGACATCAAGAACCTGAGCTTCATTAAGTCCTGAGACCAAGTGTGTGATCTCAGTTAGAAGACGGTGGGTTCAAGTCCCAATCTGAGTTTTGGCTGTGAATGGGTATTGTTTCACAGTGATGTATGATCCTATTTGACCAGGTGTTTTGAATCTTTTTGGTATTTCTGACAAAATTCCCAAAGATAAATTCTAAATGAAGTTCGTTTGAACTCTAGCTAACTTTGAGGTTTTCCAAAGGGTCCCTGGAACGCCTATGAGTATTTTTCTCTCCATCTCAGGGAGAGGAATAAACGAATTGGGCTTATTTGGTATATTACATTAAGTGTTGTCAAATGAGTGGTGATAAAACTTCGTAGGTTGTATTGTATGGGTAAATGTTATTAATATAGATATAGTCTAGAAATTAATATGGCACTCCTAAACTTCTGGTATGTCCTGGTAAGTGATATCAGTCATAATTCTAGTTATTACCTTAAATTGTTGTATGTCACAGAGGTACCCCAGTTTATTTGTCAGCTGCATTGTAATCAGGTCTTTAACCTTGACTTTTCAATGAAAGTTTTTTGTCATTTATAGACAGTTATTTTACCCCAGTGTTTTTGCAAAAATGCTTCATCTTCAAGAAGATTCATAGAAAGGACTTTTTGACAAGTACAGGTTTCTGATAACCTTCAGATCATACTGCTGAACTGGGTAAGAAAGAATTCTACTGGAAAACCTGATGGCTTCATAAAACTGTTAACAGAAGATTAAGATCAAGGAAGTCACATAGGACTGAGTGAACTTATAAGTATGGTTATAATTTTTGGTTTTTATCTGAAATATTACTGGTTTTTAATCTGTGTTTTCCCGATATAAGGAAGCCTTTAAATTACACTTCTGTTGGTAGATTTGAAATTTTTACCTTTTCTCTCTACCTGATCCCTTCAGAATTTGGAAACTGTTAGGTTTCCAGCAGCTTTAGCTGGTAAATAAGGAAGACCACCTCCTAATGGATGCAGGAATCTCAAGAAATTTGGGGGCATCTCAAGAAGAGAGAAATTTGCCCAAATCTCTAGATCTTACAGACAGAATCTATGACACACCCTTGGTGTGGCTTTGTTGGCCTTGAGAACTTTCTTAAAAAGTTCAATCTGAGATTCCTTGTGAAAAATGTCTTATCTGGGTAGTAGTTATGAAGGTGTTTGTGATAGCTCATTGAACTGTACATTTTTAAAAATAAACTTATAAAGAAGTCTTAGATCTACAGAAAAGTTGCAAAGACAATTCCTATAAACCCCACACCTAGTTTCCCCTATTGTCAAAATCTTAACATTGGTATACTTATCACAATTACTAAACAATATTGATACATTACTATTAACAAGTCCATACTTCATTCAGATTTATTTTTTACAAATATTGAGTATAGTTCCCTGTGCTATACCGTAGGTCCTTGGTTATCTATTTTATATATAGTTGTGTGTATCTGCTAATCCAAAACTCCTAATTTATCCCCATCCCCACTCCTTTCCCCTTTGGTAACCGTAAGTTTGTGTTCTATGTCTGTGAGTCTATTTCTGTTTTGTAAATAAGTTCATTGTATCGTATTTTAGATTCCACATATAAGTGATATCATATGGTACTTGTCTTCCTCTGTCTGACTTACTTGTTTTCCTCTGTCTTACTTCACTTAGTATGATAATCACTAGGTCCATCCATGTTGCTGAAAATGACATTATTTCTTTCTTTTATGGCTGAGTAATATTCCATTGTATATATACACACCACATCTTTATCCATTCATCTGTCGATGGAAATTAGTTGCTTCCATCTCTTGGCTATTGTAGAGAGTGCTGCAATGAATATTGGGGTGCATGTGTCTTTTCGAATTAGAGTTTTCTCCGGATATGTGCCCAGGAATGGGATTACAGGATTATTTGGTACCTCTGTTTTTAGTTTTTTAATGAACCTCCTCCATACAGCTTTCCATAGTGGCTGTACTAACTTACATTCCCACCAGCAGTGTAGGAGGGTTCCCTTTTCTCCACACCCTCTCCAGCATTTACTGTTTGTACTTTTTGATGATGGCCACAGAGCGGTGGGTAAGGCTTATCTAGCGGCTTGTACAGGCTTCCTGGTGGGAGGGCCCGGTGCCTGCCCACTGGTGGCTAAAGCTGGGCATTGTTCCTCTGGTGAGCTGGGACCTGTCTTGGGGGGAGGTGCCTGCAGGAGGCTGTGTGCTCTTTAGTCTTTAGGCAGCCTGAGGCTGTGACTCCACCCAGTTAGTTTGGCCCGAGGCCCCCAGCACTGGAGCCCACAGGCCGTTGTGTGGGGTCAGGTCTTGTTGCTAGTGAGTCAATATGGTAGCCACCAGGCGCGTCCCCAAGGTTGGAAGTTCTCCCATATGTCTGCCACCAGTGTCTATGTCCCCAGCATGAGCTGCAGCCCGCCCCACTCCGGGGAGACTCTCCGAGACCAGCAGGTAGGTCTGTCCCAGGCTCCTATCAGATTACTGCTTTTACCCTGGGTCCCGGTGTGCCTGAGATTGTTTGCACCCTTTAAGCTTGAAGCCTCTATTTCCCCCAGTCCCATGGGGCTCCTGCAGTTAAGCCCTGCTGGCCTTCAAAGCCACCTGCTCTGGAGGCTTGTCTTCCCAGTGCCGGATCCCTGGGCTGGGGAGCTTGATGTGGGGCTCGAAACTGCCACATCTGTGGGAAAACCTTGCTATATTATTCTTCTCCATTTTGTGCGTTGCCCACCCACGGGGTATGGGGTTTGACTGTACTGTGAGTCTGCCCCTCCTACCCAACTTGGTGTGGTTCCTTCTTTATGTTCTTAGTTTTAGATCTTTTCTGGCAGGTTCCAGTTTTTTTCATTGATGGTTTCTTCATTGATGGCCAACAGGCACATGAAAAGATGCTCAACATTGCTGATTATCAGAGAAATGCAAATCAAAACTACAATGAGATATTAGCTCACCGTTCAGAAAGGCCATCATCAAAAAGTCTACGAATAATAAATGCTGGAGAGGGTGTGGAGCAAAGGGAACCCGCCTACAGCGCAGGTGGAACGTACACTGGTGCAGCCGCCGTGGAGCACAGTGAGCAGCATCCTTAAAAAACTAAAGTAGATCTACCACCTGATCCAGCAGTCGCATGCCTGGGCATATATCCAGAAAAGACAAAAACTCTAATTCAAAAAGATGCATGCACCCTAATGTTCACTGCAGTACTACTTACAATAGCCAAGACATGGAAGCAACCTAAATGTCCATCGACAGAGGAACGGATAAAGAAGATGTGGTACATCTCAGCCATAAAAGAAGAATGAAATACTCCCATTTGCAGCAACATGGATGGACCTTGAGATTATCATACTAAGTGAAGTAAGTCAGACAATGACAAATATCATCATTTATATGTGGAATCTAAAAAATGATACAAATGAACAAATGTTACAAAACAGAAACAGACTTACATAGAATACAAATTTATAGTTACCAAAGGGGAAAGGTGGGGGGATAAATTAGAAATTTGGGATTAACAGATACATATTCCTATATATAAAATAAACAACAAGGACCTAATGTATAGCACAGGGAACTATATTCAATATCTTGTAATAGTCTATAATGGAAAAGAACCTGAAAAAGAATATGTGACTGAATAGATATATGTATAAACTGAATCACTTTGCTATATACTTGAAACGTTGTAAATCAACTACACTTAAGTAAAATAAATAAAATGGAAAAAAAAAGGTTTAAAAAAAAGTAATGAGACGTGGTCAACATGTAGATTATTTTAGAATTTTTTTTCATATTGCAGAGACCGGCGATACTTTTGTGTGGCAAAAATAAATAGAAATTATATTTTAGAAACAGACCTCTAATCAAAATAAAATTATAAAAAAATAAAGTTGGGAGGCCCTCTGCCCTATGAAGATAGCAGAGCACAAGAGGAAGCTGACCTTTTCTTGCCTGGCTAGAGCTCAGCCAATGAGAGACTGTCACAACTCAGCCAATGATAAGTGCTGGACTCTTTGTTTACTATTGCCCTCTCAACTTCCTCTTCCTCTCTGTAAGAGTTCCCTCCATTTTTTGCTGAGGACTTGAACACGGTCAACTTGGTTACAGACCCTGAATTGTAATTCTTTGTTAATCTCGAATAAACCCATTTTTGATGGAGAAATAACTGGCAGTCTATTTGTTTTATGTCAACAGCTGCTATAAATATCCGTGTGCAGGTTTTTGTGTGGATATAGTTTTCAATGATTGTTTTTCATAAAAAGCATGTACTATTTTTATAACCACAAACTGTAATTTAAAATGAAAATCAGTACATTCAACTGAATAAGAGAATATTGAAAAGAACTTTAATTGATTCATCATAAAGGCATTGAGCAAAATAATGTTAATAAAATTTTTAAAATAAAATATTTAAGACAATTTTTAAACACAGCAGTGCAGAAAATAGCATTAAAATGTTTGTAAAATTACACACATTTTAACACTTCCACAGTCTCTGTGGAACCCAGGCTTTTAAATTTTTGAACCATTAAAGGCAAATAAAAGAATGTAGAGGAACAGATCCTACCTAGAGTTACAACCTGGACACTACTTCCCTAGAGTCTTGTTGCCAGAGAGAAGTTATGACATGAGTTTTTTTAGAAAAAAAAAAAAAAAAAAACCTGAATAATTCTTTGCTTTTCAAAGTAAGTATCCAAGAATTGTATCAGAAAAATGTGTGCATATTTAGGTGTATTTACATAATGTCATCATGTTCTGTGGCCCATCAGCCAAGATATATTTATTTACTAACCTTGGTTCTGTTAGTATACATTTAAAATGTAATCATATGAATCATCTAATCCAACTGGGTATCCATTTTGTTAGACATCAATCACCAGCAGTAAGCTCACTAAAGAAAAGTAACACAATTAGCATTTTCAAACACCAAAAATTAATGAAATGACAATAGTGCAATTACTAAGTTTAATTAAATCTGATGACAAGTGTGTTTTGATTAATGATTTTTAAAAAGATAAAAATATTAAGCTCTAGAATTCTGTTCTATACAAAAGGATACGGAAATCTTATTCTTTATCATCTTTCCCTGGTACAAATTAGAAACTCAAAATACTTTAAATATACTCAAACTGAGTTGCTACAGCCAAGTGCCTATAAAGTGAGAATTTTGTGTACGAATTCAGGAATTACCTTTAAAAAAATGGGGATGGAAATTATTTGCCTGTCTTTAAATTTTCCTCTTTGCTTCTGATCAGGCACGAGATAATTCTGGCCCCAAAGTGTGCTTTATAAATGATAAGTGGTCACACTTCTGTGGAAAACCACCTTGCTTTGTCAATGTTCTTACATAGAAGGCAAGTATTTTCCAGCTATAGCTACCAAGTTTCATAATTAAGGATTCAGAGTTCTAGTCAGTATACATCATCCAAAGATTTTTCCTTTCTTTGTATCCCTAGATAATTTTCAACGAATTTACCCCTGACTTTTCAATTCATAAGGAACAAAACTGAGGCAGGTTTCTGTATATGTGTGTGTGTCTTAGTATTTTTATTTTGATATTTGTTAAATAGTTTGTATTTTATGATAATGGGCTGTCTGAACTCATCCATATAGTAACTGTTCTATAGTTGAAATTGGCTTTAAGTATTAAAATTGTATACAAGGAAATTAGGGGTGTTGCAGTACTTGGTTGCAAATAACTTGCCATCTGGTGTTGGGTCAGAAAATGCTATTTCATTCGTGCTGAGAAAACAGCCAAACATGAAGCAATTCCTAAAAAAGAGAAAAAGATAATTTAACAATGGAAACAACTTAAAGTTTTGATTAAACATAAGCACAATTATATCAATATTTTAAAGCAATCCAATTAAAAAATTTCAATCTCTTTACGTATTCTTGATTAAAACCAACATTATTTTATTAAGTGGTAAAATGACTCAATGCCTTGTATTTTACAGGTGGAAGTCTAACGATGTCATTTCACAGATGAGAAAACTAAGGCCCAGAAAAAGTTCTGCTGAGAGGCAAAGGGAGCCACACAAACCATCCGGTTGACTCTAGGTGATCCCTGAGAGTGAGCAACTAATAAGAGACAGTGTTGCTAGTTAAAAGCCACAGGTAGTTATAACAACAACAAGATAATTATTTTAACCAATAACTATATTCTTTTCAACTACATCACACACTCAGAGCTTTAAAAGGCAAAAACTAATCTGCATTTTGACTACAACTCTCCTTGATTCAGCTCAACTAGGATTAAAAGCAATAAAATGAAATAGCTGAAAGAATTCAACAAAACTGAGGGATAGTCTATGAACTAACTGGCCTGTACTCTTCAAATTCTTCAATGTCCTGAAAGACAAAGAAAGGCTAAGAAACTGTTCCAGGTTAAGGAAGATGAAGACTAAAGTGATATTATGACTAAATGCAGTATGTAATCCTGAACAGGAAAAAAAATGCTATGAAGGGCATTTGAGACAAATGACAAAACTGAAATATTGACTATACATTAGATAGTATAGCATTATATTGGGATATTAAATACCCCAAATTTGATATCTGATCTGTCCTTATATAAGAGAATATCCTTGTTATTAAGAAATACATACCAGGTTATATACTGGTATTCTCCATACCAAATTTATGTATGTCAACATAAAATATAGAAAATAGAGGTATTTCACAATTAACTATGAAATAAAATCTTTACAGACACCAACTTCTCTCACTGCTCCCCTTTGTAAGGTATGGTGGGGGACTAGGATTGAGGCCTAGGACTGCAGCCCTGCTGTGGTCTTGGTGTTCTTTCTTAAAAAGTGTATGGAACCCAAAGGCTAGAATAGTGCTACTCAAAAGTGTGGTCCTTGGTTTTGTCAAAATGGAGTCGTTGGTTTGTAATCTGTTATCTTAAAGATAGAGGTTGAGAGAGTAAGTGTTGTGAAACTCATCTATCTAACCTAGATTAGGTAATTTACAAGCAAGAAAGAAGCAGACTCATTTGTCCCATTATCAACTAAGTACCAACATACAGTGTTACTACAAAGTGTGCATACTGTAGTTTTAAAATGGAGAATTCATATACCAAAGACTCACCATTTAGAAATACACAGTTCAGTGGTTTTAGTATATTCAAAAATTGCACAAAATTCAAGAACATTTCATCACCCAAAGAAACCCTGTAGCCATTAGCAGTCACTCTCCATTCACCCTTCCCTCAGTCCCTGGAAACTGCTAGTCTACTTTCTATCTATGGATTTGCCTATTCTGGATGTTTTCTATAAACAGAATCATATAATAATATGGGGTATTTTGTGAGTGGCTTTTTTTAGTTAGCATAATATTTTCAAGGTTCATCCATGTTGTAGCACGTATCAGAACTTCATTCCTTTTTGTGGCTGAATATCCTATTGTAGTGTTGTATGGATGTACCACATTGTGTTTATCCATTAATCATGAATTTGGTTGTTTACATTTTTTTGGGCTATTATGAATAATGCTGCTATGAACCTTCATGCATAAGTTTTTGCGTGGACAGATGCTTCCATTTCTCTTGAGTATACCTGTAGGAGCAGAATTGCTGGGTCATATGGTAACAGTTTAATTTCTTGACAAACTGCCAGACTAGATTGCACAGCAGCTGTAGCATTTTACATTCCTACCAGCAGCATACAAGGATTACAGTTTCCTCCAGATCCTCACCAACACTTGTTATTTTCCCTTTGTTTTCATTTAGTCATCCAAGTGGCTGTGAAGTGGTATCTCATGATGGTTTTGATTTGTGATTTCCTTTATAGCTAAGGATGTTGAGCATAGCTTCACATGCTTATCAGCCATTTGTATTTCTGCTTTGGAAGAAAATAGAATACATTGAAATCCTTTGCCTATTTTTAAATTGGGTTGTCTTTTTGCGTGTTGTAAGAGTTCCTTTATATATGTTGGATATACTAGACTCTTATTAGATAAATGATTTGCAAATATTTTCTCTCATTCTGTGGGCTGTCTTGCTAATTTACTTTACATTTAGTTACACTTGTGAGTTACAGTAAGTCTTTATTAATCACCTAGTCACACACGGTCAATAAACATGTACAATTTCTAAAATTATTATTATTATTATTTTTTGCGGTATGCGGGCCTCTCACTGTTGTGGCCTCTCCCGTTGCGGAGCACAGGCTCCGGACGCGCAGGTTCAGCGGCCATGGCTCACGGGCCTAGCCGCTCCGCGGCATGTGGGATCTTCCCGGACCAGGGCATGAACCCGTGTCCCCTGCATCGGCAGGCGGATTCTCAACCACTGAGCCACCAGGGAAGCCCTAAAATTATTTTTTTTTAATATTTATATATTTATTTTTTATGTACAATTTCTAAAATTCTTTTTTTAAAAAAATATTTATTTATTTATTTATTTAGGCTGCATTGGGTCTTAGTTGCGGCACGTGGGCTCTTTGTTGAGGTGCGTGGGTTTTCTCTCTCTAGTTGCGGCGTTCGCGTTTTCTCTCTCTAGTTGTGGTGCACGGGCTCCAGAGCGCATGGGCTCTGTAGTTTGCAGCACACAGGCTCTCTAGTTGAGGCGCATGAGCTCAATAGTTGTGGCGCACAGGCTTATTTGTCCCATGGCATGTGGGATCTTAGTTCCCTGACCAGGGATCAAACCCACGTCCCCTGCATTGGAAGGCAGATTCTTTACCACTGGACCACCAGGGAAGTCCCTAAAAATTTTTTTTTTAACTTATATTTTGTTTTTATAGATTTATTTAAATGTAATTTTACATCTGTTGAATCTAATAAAAATTTGGGCTTCCATTTTTCCACTTGTTTGTTTCCTAGCAATTTATCTTTACTTTATTTTATTAATGTATTAGTCTGTAACAAAATCCAGTCTTTGACCACAGGTAGTTTGAAAAGCACTGGGCTAGAATGTTTCAGACTTGGAATGTTGTGCCCCAAATTGAGTGTATCTAGTTCTTTTTTTTTTTTTTTTCATGCCAGCATTGCCTTAGCCTGACTTTGGTAGTATTTATATAGAAGTGTCTTACCAACATCATTCCCTTTGGCTCATGAGCCGGGAAAGGTTCTGGGAAAGCTAATCTGGGTCTAGTCCATTTTATTTTATTTCTTACCTGAGAGTATCTACCAGTCGTCTTGCAATGCGCTTTCTTCTCTTCAATCTGAAAACCCAGATTCTACTTATCCCACAGATTGCAGGTTCTGGTACATCTGAACATTGCCAAGCCCTATGACATTCTTTAGAGCTTGGGGATTCTGGAACAGTTGGCTCAGACAGGACACGGAAGGCCTGCAATGATACACAGAAGCATCTAGAGCTAACAATACAGCTGAGTTCACATTTCTTTTTAAAAACCATTCTTTAAACAAAATTTAAGTACCTAAAATTAATCTTACCCTACCTTCACAAAAATGTTAAAATTCTTTGCTATTTCTTGAATTCTTCCCCATTTATAGTCACACAATGCTTAAAAATTACTAGTGGTGTTGAGATATTCCCACATCCTAGTGTATTATACCATTGTGAAATTTTCTTGTGTTGATTTACAAAAATTATAAGACTCTTACTTCTAATAAAGTACATAAACTTCTCCCATTCTCTCCATCCTAAAATGTACATTTGATATTCTAAAAAACTAATAACACTAAAGAAGGTTTTTGCACATAAACTATGAAATTTGGTATTTAAATTTTTCTTTAAACTTCTTATTTATTTATTTATTTTTTTTTTTGTGGTATGCGGGCCTCCCTCTGTTGTGGCCTCTCCTGTTGCGGAGCACAGGCTCCGGACGCGCAGGCTCAGCGGCCATGGCTCACGGGCCCAGCCGCTCCGCGGCATGTGGGATCCTCCCAGACCGGGGCGCGAACCCAGTTCCCCTGCATCGGCAGGCGGACGTGCAACCACTGCGCCACCAGGGAAGCCCCTAAACTTCTTATTTTGAATAATTATAGATTCAGAGGAAGTTGACAAATAGTACAAAGAGGACATGTATCCTTCACCCAATTTCCCCCAATAGTTACATCTTCCATAACTATAGTGCAACACCAAAAGCAAGAAATTAACATGGGTACAATGTGTGTGTATAGTTCCATGACAATTCATCATATCTGAATACTGATTTAACCATCACCACAATCAAAATACAGAGCTACTACATCATCACGAAGCTCTTCCTCTTGCTACCTCTTTATAATCACACCCATTTCCCTGCCCCCCACCATCCCTAAACCCTGGCAACCACGATCTGTTCTCTATCTCTAAAATTCTGACATTCTGAGGATATCATACAAATGGACTCATACAGAATGTGACCCTTTGAGAATGGCTTTTTAAAAAAATTTTATTTATTTTTTTATACAGCAGGTTCTTATTAGTTATCTATTTTATACATATTAGTGTATACCTGTCAATCCCAATCTCCCAATTCATCCCACCCGCCACTTTCCCTGCTTGGTGTCCGTACGTTTGTTCTCTATGTCTTTGTCTCTATTTCTGGAGAATGGCTCTTTTTCACTCAGCACAATGCCCTTGATACCTGTCCAAATTGTTGCATATATCAACAGTCTGTTCCGTTTTATTGCTAAGTAATATTCCATTGTATGGATGTACCAGTTTGTTTAATCACTCACCTACTGAAGGACACTGTTTGTTTCCAGGTTTTGGCTATTACAAGTAAAGCTGCTATCAACATTCAGGTGTGGTGTTTTTGTGTAGACGTAAGTTTTCATTTCCGGGATAAATGCCCAGGAGTATGATTGCTGGGTCATATGGTAAATGTATGATTAGTTTTTTAAGAAACTGACAAACTTTTTCCAGAGGGGCTGTAACATTTTACATTCCCTCCAACAATGTATGAGAAATCTAGTTTCCCTGCATCCACACCAGCATTTGCTATTGTCACTATTTTCTATTGTAGCTGTTTTGACAGGTTTATATTAAGTTTTAACTCCCACTGAGAAAACTTTGCTTCTGAAATGAGAATGAATAGAAGAGTATATGTATGAGTTAGTTGGCTATACAGATCTTCCTCAACTTATGATGGGATTACATCCCGGTAAATGTAGATTGTGGGCCTCCCTGCTGGTGCAGTGGTTAAGAATCTGTCTGCCAATGCAGAGGACACGAGTTCAAGCCCTGGTCTGGGAAGATCCCACATGCAGTGGGGCAACTAAGCCCATGTGCCACAACTACTGAGCCTGCGCTCTAGAACCTGCGAGCCACAACTACTGAAGCCTGTGTGTCTAGAGCCCGTGCTCTGCAACAAGACAAACCAACACAATGAGAGCCTGCCCACCGCAACAAAGAGTAGTCCCTGCTCGCCGCAACCAGAGAAAAGCCCACACACAGCAACGAAGACCCAACACAGCCAAAAATAAATAAATAAATAAATTTATTTTAAAAAAGAAAAAGATCAAAGAAAGAAAAGGCCAAGTTAATCACTTTTACAGCCCATAGTACAAACCAACTCCTTTTCTCTCTCTAGTGTCTGATAAACACACAAGAGACTACATATGTATATGTGTGTGTGTGTGTCTATAAATATATATATATGAGATGAAAAGCAGAAAAAAGGAAAATAAGAAAGATGATAGAAATGAGGGGAAAAAAGGGAAGGCATGTATAAACAGGAGTAAGATACAAAGCTACAGTAATGAAGACAATATGGTACTGGCACAAAAACAGAAATATAGATCAATGGAACAGGATAGAAAGCCCAGAGAT
>NC_041222.1:97703306-97731195 GCF_002837175.3 Physeter macrocephalus | reverse complement strand
CTAAATGTAAGACCGGACACTATAAAACTCTTAGAGGAAAACATAGGAAGAACACCCTTTGACATAAATCACAGCAAGATCTTTTTTGACCCACCTCCTAGAGAATTGGAAATAAAAACAAAAATAAACAAATGGGGCCTAATGAAACTTAAAAGCTTTTGCACAGCAAAGGAAACTATAAACAAGAGGAAAAGACAACCCTCAGAATGGGAGATAAAAATTGCAAATGAATCAATAGACAAAGGAGTAATCTCCAAAATATATAAACAGTTCATGTAGCTCAATATTAAAAAAACAAACAACCCAATTAAAAAATGGGCAGAAGACCTAAATAGACATTTCTCCAAAGAAGACATACAGATGGCCAAGAGGCACATGAAAAACTGCTCAACGTCACTAATTATTAGAGAAATGCAAATACAATGAGGTATCACCTCATACATGTTAGAATGGGCATGTATCACTTCACATTCAGAAAATGTACAAACAACAAATGCTGGAAAGGGTGTGGAGAAAAGGGAACCCTCTTGCACTGTTGGTGGGAATGTAAATTGATACAGCCACTATGGAAAACAGTATGGAGGTTCCTTAAAAAACTAAAAATAGAACTAGCACATGACCCAGCAATCCCACTACTGGGCATATACCCAGAGAAAACCATAATTCAAAAAGACACATGCACCCCAATGTTCACTGCAGCACTATTTACAACAGCCAGGTCACGGAAGCAACCTAAATGCCCATCGACAGACGAATGGATAAAGAAGATGTGGTACATATACACAATGGAATATTACTCAGCCATAAAAGGGAACAAAATTGGGTCATTTGTAGAGACGTGGATGGACCTAGAGACTGTCATAAAGAGTGAAGTAAGTCAGAAAGAGAAAAACAAATATCGTATATTAACGCATATATGTGAAATTTAGAAAAATGGTACAGAGGAACTGGTTTGCAAGGCAGAAATAGAGACACAGCTGTAGGGAACAAATGTATGGACATCAAGGGGGGAAAGCGGGGGTGGGGGGAGGTTGGTGGTGGGATGAATTGGGAGATTGGGATGGATGTATATACACTAATATGTATAAAATAGATAACTAATAAGAACCTGCTGTATAAAAAAATAAATAAAATTCAAATAATAAAAATAAAAAGGACTAAGAGCATCATTTCAAGATGTACTGAGACAGATAAGTATCTTTAAAAGGAAGGAGACATAAGTATGGGACATTATAAAGTCAGGTTTAAAGAACACATTTGAACTATAAGTCTTCCTAGCTAAAGATTACCCTGTAAGCTCCTTGAAAGGCAAAAACTATATATCTCTATTGTAGAACAAGGGTTGGCAACCTTTTTCTATATGGGGTCAAATTATAAATATTTTAGGCTCTTTGGGCCATGTGGTCTCTTTTGCACCTACTCAACCCTACCTTTGTAGCACAAAAGCAACCACAGATTAATATGGAAATGAATGAGCATGGTTGTGTGTCAATAAAACTTTATTTACAAAAACAGGTGGAGGGCCACACTTGGCCCATGGGCTATTGTTTGCTCCTCTGCTAGAACACTACTAATTAGTATCCAAAGTAGATTCTAATTAAGGCACAAGTAAGGACTATTTTGCCAAATATATTAACCTGCACTAAGCCACATGTTCAATAACTGAGCTTATTTAAAATACTATACTTTATAGTCCAGGTATATAAAAGACAACATGAACTTAAGACTGACTTATCCTGCTTATAAGGCAAAATACCAGATATAATAGAAAAAAATGACTTCAATTATCTATATGGTCAAGGATATTTTAGAAGGAAAAATTCATTAATGGTAGCATTCTTAAATGCTTGAGACTCCTCCCAACTACTTTATTTTGCTCACAAATTATACCAGCAAGTTATTAGACATATACGATACCTGTTTGATGGGCTCTGCAATTAAACACCCAACTACTTTCTTTTCATCAGAAATAAAGAGAAAAGTTTTGGTTCTGTTTGGACATCTGGGAACAACTTGCTGGAACCCCAATTCATAATCAACAAGTTCTTGGACATCTTCGACCTAATGATGTTAAAAACCAAAAGATGTGAATTTGTTTTAAAAGGTATAATAGAAAATATACATATTTATATACACAAAAAGTATGATTACCATCAGTTTAGCCTCTTTTATCTCTACTTCCTAAATTTACACAATCCCAAAATTATTTCACTATTGATGCATGTTTCTGCCACTTTGGAAACAGGGTTTTAAGAAACTATTTTAAAGATTGCTTTCAGCAGACAGAATTTCAGACCCTTGGGAGGGATAAGGAGTAGGACGATTTTATTTCAGCTTTATTCATTGTTCACTGGGGCTAAACATCCAGCCCAAGAAACAAAGGCAACACCAACATAAGAATTAGACTCTGGAGCCATTAATTTCTCAATATTAAAAAGTTTAGTTTCTCTCTCACAAATTGAAGATGTAGGTAAAAGATAAGCTGTAGAGCCTTATCTGTTTTCTTTAATCTCCACCTGACACTCCTTTGTCTTGTAACTAAGTTTAATTTTGTATGATTTACTATAAAAGTCTTCCTTACAAATGTACCAAAGTACAGGGGATTATCTGTAAGCAAAGGTATTTTACAGTTCAACATCGGTTGATTTCTTGGTAGAGAATGGGGAGAGTAGGAGGAAAACAAAGATTGAGAAAGTAACACTATAAATCAACTACACTTCAATTAAAAAAAGAAAGGAAAAACTAATGTTCCACACCTTTCTGATAGCATAACTCGGATCATGTGACAGGACCAACACAATTTTCCCATCCCAAAATTCTGCTACAACACGTTCCTTTTTCCAGCCCTGCCAAAGAAAAAAAAAAGTCACAGTTTAATCTGAAGAGGGAAAAAAATTAAATAATATGGTCTGGCGAGAACAAAAATATGGACAATGAATGATATAAAAAAGATAAAACCCAACTACAGTAATGTGGTAAGGGAAATAAAAGATGCCTAAAACAAAGTGTCTGCCCTCCAGGGGCTGACACCATATCAGGAGACATGTAAACAATCTATTATAAAATAAGTTGAAGTCAAATAAGAGCCCTTCATAGGAATATAGAGAAAAAACAATGAATTATTAGGGGTGTGAAGGTGGGGGAGGGGTGGGATAAGCAGAGGGTTTGGTTTTTGTTTTTTTTTTTTGGGGGGTCACATCAGAGGCAAGTGGGGTCTTAGTTCCCTGACAAGGGATCGAACCTACACCCCCTGCACTGGCAGCGCAGAGTCTTAACTGCTCGACTGCCAGGGAGGTCACCAAGCAGGGTTTTAATAGATAAGGCTAAAAATATTATGAAGGCATGAACTACAGCAATAAAAATAGGGAAAAAAGGGAGTGCATTTGAGTAGCAGGTGTAGTCATAAAGATAAGGCCAACAATAGGATGTATTTGGAGTAGGAGGGTGCTTGATGAAGAGGTGGGACCTTTCTTCTCAGTAAAGAAAAAGCCTGGAGAAGTCGTGGAAAAGCCGTTTTTCTAAGGTTATCTATAAAGAAGAAACTAAAGTGAGGAAAGGAGAAACTCCTCAAGTCTTTGAGTTTTGTATCTTGACTGCTCAGCTCTGAAAGCTAGAGGTAAGGATGCAGGGTGTTCACTCAACCTAGAACAATCTTCTCTTATATTAGGACAGGAGGTTTGAAGTGGCACTTTTATTAAACCTTAACTTTTAAATACCATCAGTCTCAAATATTAAGGACAACAAAATTGCTGATGATGAAATATTTTTGGACACATAGATGTTTCCATATTTAGGCAAAAGAAATGTATCTTTTTTTTTTTTTTTTTTTTTTTTTTTTGTGGTATGCGGGCCTCCCTCTGCTGTGGCCTCTCCCGTTGCGGAGGACAGGCTCCGGACGCGCAGGCTCAGCGGCCATGGCTCACGGGCCCAGCTGCTCCGCGGCATGCGGGATCCTCCCAGACCGGGGCGCGAACCCGGTTCCCCTGCATCGGCAGGCGGACGCGCAACCGCTGCGCCACCAGGGAAGCCCAGAAATGTATCTTTTAAAGCAGCTTCACTTTTTAGAACAAATGGAAACGACTATTTTTTTTACTTACTGCATATTTGATTCCCTCCAGAAATCTGTGGTGATGCTGAACATGCTGCAGTTCATCCTCGGGGTTGGAAGCAGTGTAGATCATGCCACAAGACTTACACATGGTGGCTCCAAAATGTTTCTGACCAGCATCCTACAATTGGAAGAGAAAAAAAAAAAAAGGCCTATCTAAGCACATCACAGTTAGCTCTACATTTAGTTCATGTAAATTTGTCCATTCATTCAAATTTGTCCTCTTTTTTTTTTTATGCTGGCACAGGTGAAATACTACATGAAAGTCTGGTTACTCTATCTTCTTCTCTCTCCGCACAAACAAAATGGAATGAGAAGAGCCCTAAACGTGCAATAGTGGTGAAAGAAGTGAAACTGCCTCTTTGGACAGTGGAAAAAAAAATCAAGATTCTTTAGCTGGACCCATAGTTCTAGGAAGCAATAAGATTAAATCATAAATATTACAGCTAAGATGAACAATGGAACTTCCTTATTAAGCTCTTATACGAGAGGCCTAAAAAAGCCTCATTTCAAAGAGGCAGGGCAAAAATTTCAGGACTTATACATTCATTACATAGTATTTTTTCCTTAAGTGGTTAGGAGTCTGAAAAGTCTTTTCCCCAAGAGTTGATAAAAAATAAGTAAAATACATAGTAAAAGTTCAGGAAAAGCACAGATAAATTAATGAATATAAAGAATTCAGGGATATTCAATGTCAAGGCTTATTAATTCCCATTCTATCTCATAAGGCATTGCTTAATGCTACTGAAAAATAGCAAATTTTGAATTGTCTATATAGGCATTTGCAAACTTTCTACCAAGGGCCAGAAAGTAAACATTTTAGGCTTTGCAGGACACACATATTCTTTTTTTTCCAACCCTTTAAAAATGTAAAAGCCATTTTTAGCTCATAGGCCATGGTCCAGATTTGGCCCACAGCCATAGTCTGCCAAACCCAGGTCTAATGCAATGTTGCTATTCTCATTAAGTCTTTTATAGATCAACAATAATTTTCCTTATCCAGAGGCAACTCATTCATCAGCATTCTACTACGTTGCTAGGACTGCCCAACACCATCAGTTCAAAATGTACTTGACTAGCTTTAAATGCTGCCACTACAGCAAAGGTAGCATTTACAAACTCAGAATATAACCCCCGGTAACTATGCTTAGACAACACGTCAGACTTCAGGTTCTATATGTGAGAGCCATGTACAGGAGGAGCTTTGTTTTAAATTTACTCACAATGACGAGCTGGTCTTTTGTTTCTTTATTTGCATCTCTGGTATTAGTATTTTTCTGTATATTGATTTGTTTCAAGAAGTTAGTAGATGTGACGGATCCCACAGAAGACTGTTCTTCAACTAGAGATCTTGAAGTAGAAAGTTGGTATTATTTAATAATTTAAAAATATTTGACAAATTATAATGAAAAGAAATGTACATAACACTTGCAAAGGACTGTGCAATTTTTAGGGCTTTCTATCGACATAACTTGATGAAGTAATAGGGCTAGAAACAATGAGAAACCTGAGGCCCACTCAGACAGGATCAGTAAACTACGCAAGGTAAAGTACCTAGTGAAGAAAGGCAGAAAGACTCAAACCCCTGTCTTCCATCTCCACGTCCAAGGGGTTTCATCTACAGTGTCACCTGCATATATGCAGGATTTCTTTGTAAGTTGATGTCACCCTTAAAATTTCATCTTTTCTTGCTTTATCAAACCTTAGGACAATATTTACCCATGCAGGCATAAAGAAACTCCTGGAATACCATAGCAGATAAGTAGACTCTAATACTTAATCTCACAGACCCACAGGAAGTCAGTCACCAGCACATTATGATCCAACAACTTTTTACTGGGGCAGTGAGTGAGGCTAATACACTCGCTAGTCCACATGCCTAAAGCAGCACCCCACTATTCTCAAATTCTTAGAGAAAAAAGAAAAATTGGCTGGATAGATGTCGTTGAGGCAACCTTTTCGCATTAGGAGAGAATGCTGGGACTGGCTTATAGAGATTGCAAACAGGAGCCCTTCGGCCAAAACCAGCTAGCAAATGTTTTGATCAACTCGCGCAGTTTAAAACTTTGGATTAGCTACCAATATTTTAAAATCTAGAGATTCCACTTAAAAATGTGTATTTCCAACATTGCAAGAGACACTGTAAGATCATTAGACCTCTGTTTCATCGAAGAATCTACTAGTTGGAGCTACACAGCACATGCTCTTTTAGGTGGGGCATGCTTCTCCAGTTGGCTCCAGTCTCTGCCCAGCCTGGCTGGCTCTGTAGGCACTGAGTTTGTAACCCCTGCCTTATAATGAAATGACCTTTTCCCAAGGATCAAAGAAATAGAAATCTCTAGAGAGTAGAGGCAAGGAAAAAAAACCAAGTACCCAAAGCAAGGGGTTCAAACAGAAACTGACACTGACAAATGAAAAAACACTGGAAAAAACCCCTACCTAACGCTTTATGCTAACCCAAGGTGTCTTGCTAGCATCTGACTAGAAAATGGCTTTCAAACTGACTTGACAAACCTATGGTGAGAAATATATTTCACATCATGACCAATACAGATACATATATATAACTGAAAAAAAAAAAAGGATTCACTAAATACACTTATTACGTGAGAGATGCATTATTCCATTTAAAAAAAAATGCTAGACGTGATGCCCTTAAACTGATTTGATAAACTACTAATGCCTGTAATATAAAAAACACTTGTCTAGGTCGCTGACCCCCTCCACCCCTTATACAACGTTTGCTAAGTACCTCAGCTCTTCCCATCTCTGCATGCGTGACCGCACTCTCTTTACTTCTATCCTAGCAATTTTAACAGTTTATTATACATATTTGTTTAAATGCCTGTCCTCTTCTAACCATAACTTCCTTGATAGCAGGACCATGTGTTATTTACCTTCACATCTCTAAAACTCGATGTAGTTCAATACCACATGGTACTCTATAAATGTTTGCCAAAAGTGAGACTACAAATCCAAAGAATCTGTAACCTACCTAAAGAAAAACTCATAGATTAAACCACAAGAAATTGATGATATCTGGTTTTTTAGGTCCTACATAATGAGCACATTTCAAATGATTCAACCAACAGTCTCCTAATATCTCCTTATGCTAGGTTAAATTAGTTTATATGCTGTTATTAGCTAATTGTGGTAGGTTTCAACCCTCAATAAATAGTCATGAAAGAAGACAGATGAGAAAAGGGAACGGTGAAAAAAACTAGGAATATGGCCTTTGAAGGAGAAAAGTTGCCCACCCAACCCAATCTCCAAGGCAATTTAGGGTGAGATGCCCTAAGAGTAGGAGAACTTACCTAGGAAGTACCTTGCTCAATACCTTTAGTTGTTTATCATCAAACAGGGAGAAAAGAACCAAAGCTGCTTAGCGAGATGAGACGTTCAGACTATAAGAAACTTCTTTTTCAGAGCTTTTCCACTTATGCTCACGTGTACCCATGCCTCCCACACTTCCAGTTTTAGTTTTGACCAGGATAGTGGTAGCTTCAGCTGGGATTTATAACAGCATTAAGCTGCTGCAAGTTACTTACTCCTCTGGCCAGGGTCTCCTCATCTATAAGATGGGGTAATGATGGTATCTACACGATGAGGTTGTAAACGCCCATTAAACATGAACTATTATCAATATGTTGTCACACAGGGGAGGCAATACAGCCTAATGGGCTTTGGTTAAAATATGGATTCTAGTCCTGGCTCTGCCAACTAATAGCTGTGCAACTGTGGCTTAATTACAAACAGTTTTCTCAGCTGAAAATGGTAATAATAGCATCAACCTTCTAGGTTGTTGTGGGGATAAGTGAAATAATGGATATAAACTACTTATTATGGGTCAGGTACTATACAAAAATGTAGCAATTATTACTATTCAAGTCCACAAAGGTCTTTTCCTTCTCTCAACTCTTCAAGTTCTTATGAAGTTTCTATGAGAGGATCTGATTTCATCTCCTATTCTCAATATCTCTTTCATGGGGAAGAAAAACAGTGTTCTCCAAATTAAATAGCGTAAGAAAGAAAAAGAGACCCAGCGGACTCACAATTAAACCTTGAACATTAAAATAAGAGTGACACTTACCTCTTTGTGTTGACTGAAGACACGGTGAAGATAGGATAGACAAGGGTCTCAGGAGAAACTTGTAGGGAAAAAGGTGACAATAATTTGTATCGCAGAATAAACTTAAAGCTTTAAAGCATAAGAGTTTAAAGGTTAATAAGACCAAAATACTCACATTACTTGATTTCAAGACTTAACAGTAATCAAGACAGTATGTTATTGACAAAGAGATAGACAAATAGATCAATGGAACAAAATAGAGAGCCCGGAAACACCCACGCAGATACACTCAACTGATTTTTGACAAAGAGACATAAGTTAATTCAATGGAGAAAAGACAGTCATCAAATGGTGCTGGAACAATTTGACATCCACATGCAAAAAAAATGACAACACTCACATAAAAATTAACTCAAAACGGATCACAGATCTAAATGCAAAATGTAGAACTATAAAACTTCTAGAAGAAGAATCCACATGAACTTGGGTTTGGTAATAATTTTTTACATACAACACCAAAAGTACAATACATGAAAGAAAAATTAAATGAGTTAGACTTTATCAAATTTAAGTGTTTTGCTCTGCAAAAACCGTTAAGAGAATAAAAAGACAAGCCACAGACTAGGGAGTAAACACTTTCAATCATATTTCTGATCAAAGATTTGTATCCAGAATATAAAAAGAACTCTTAAAACTCAATAATAATTTAAAAAGTTCAATTAAAAATGGGCAAAAGATCTGAACAGACCCTTCTTCAAAGACATACAGATGGCAAATAAACACATGAAAAGATGTTCTGCATCATCTGTCATTAGGGAAATGCAGATTAAAAGCACAATGAGCTATTACTACACACCTATTAGAATGGCTAACATCCAAAAAACTGACAATAACAAATGCTGGAGGGAATGGGGAGAACTCCCATTCATTGCAGGTGGGAATGCAAAATGGCACAGTTGCTATGGAACATTTTGGCAGTTTTTTAATAAAGTTTAACATAGATTTACCACATAACCCAGCAATCATGCTTGTGGGTGTTAACCCAAGTGTTATGAAATCTTATGTCCACAGAATAACATGTACACAAATGTTTATAGCAGCTTTATTCATAATTGCTAAAAACTGAAAGCAACCAAGACGTCCTTTAATGGAGGAATGGATAAACAGACTACGTATGGTAATTCCATAGTTCAGCAAAAAAAAGGGAATGAACTATTAATACATGCAACAACACACATGAATCTTAAACGCATTTTACTAAGTGAAAGAAGTCAGACCCAAAAGTCTACCTATTGCACAACTGCATTTGTGTGACATTTTTACCGGAAAAGGTAAAACCATGGGGACAGAAAACAGATTAACGGTTGCCAGGGGGATGAAGAAGGGTAGAACAGGTGAATACAAAGGATACACACAGGGAAATTTTAGGCTGAGAGAACTGTTCTGTAGGGTACTGGAGGGGTTGATTCATGGCTCTATGCACTTGCAAAATCCATAGAACTATATATAACAAAGAGTAAAACTGAATGTATGTATTAAAAAAAAAAAATCAACCATGATGTTGAGGGATCCCAAGATGGAATGCAGACTGTGACAAATGAATCGAACTGCATTAGAACTGCATGGAGAACTGCACTGAAGGAGACAGTGGAAGAAAGGAAAGATGACCTAAGTAACTTTACAAAACAACATTTTGACTAGAAATTAGAAGGCTAAAGACAAAAGGACTGTACTTAAATGGTATACGCTGGTAAATCTGTTTCTCACAGGAGTATGAATTAATGCTGAAACTGTCCTGCAGGCATGTTGGGACTGTACTTAACTAAGCAGGTGCACAGCCACTGGGAGGAGCCAGGTCTCTCACTATCTGAGAGAAGTTACAGATAAACAAAGAAGGAAGGGAGGGATAAACCCTGGGGGACTGGACTAGTCAGAGACATCAAGTTTGAACTTATGTTTCTTTAGCATATGTACAGATGGAGAGATACACAATTATAGGTGTGTGCATATACATGGATTAGGATACATACATATATTGATATTTTCTAGCTCTGTCTGCTGAGAGGGCCTAGGAGCCACGACACTCTAGTAGCAACAAGCACACCAAGTCCAGAATTTGGTTTCTAAATTATATTCCCCAACAGAAGGAACTAGGGTTCCTTGGAGAAGTGGCCGAGTCTAGGACTGCATCAAGGCAAACGCAAGATGAGCCGGGAGCATCTTGTAGTGACAGAAAGTAAGAAGGAAGTGCTCAAAAAGCAAAAGAAGGGGACAGGTCAAAGAGAACTGACCTGAAAATATCTCCCAATGGTCAAAGCTGGAACAATATGAGCAACAGAATATATAAATAATGTAGTATTAAATTTTAACCCAAAATATAAAATATTCATGAGTGCATAGTGATGAATATCCAGGAGTCCATTTATTTATTTAAAGATTGAATAAATAGGGACTCCCCTGGTAGTCCAATGGTAAAGAATCCACCTTCCAATGCAGGGGATAAGGGTTCAATCCCTGGTCAAGGAGCTAAGATCCCACATGCCGCAGGGCAACTAAGCCCGCACGCCGCAACTACTGAGCCTGTGCGCCTCAACTAGAGAGCCCGCATGCCAGAACTACAGAGCCCACACACTCTGGAGCCTGTGCGCCACAACTAGAGAGACAAAACCCACACACCACAACTAGAGAGAAGCCCGCACGCCACAACGAAGAGCCCGTGCACTGCAACAAAAGATTCTACATGCTGCGATGAAGATCCCATGTGCCATAACTAAGACCCGATGCAGCCAAATAAATAAAATAAAGACAACTCTTCCTTACAGAAGGAATCCAAATTGGGCTTCCCTGGTGGTGCAGTGGTTAAGAATCCGCCTGCCAATGCAGGGGGACACAGGTTCGAGCCCTGGTCCAGGAAGATCCCACATGCCGCAGAGCAACTAAGCCTGTGCAACACAACTACTGAGCGTGAGCTCTAGAGTCCGCGAGCCACAACTACTGAGCCTGCGTGCCACAACTGCTGAAGCCCACGCACCTAGAGCCCATGCTCTGCAACAAGAGAAGCCGCTGCGATGAGAAGCCCGTGCACTGCAATGAAGAGCAGCCCCCGCTCGCTGCAGCTAGAGAAAGCCCACGCACAGCAACGCAGCCATAAATAAATAAACAAATAAAAATAAATCTAGAAAAAAATAAAAAATAAAGGATTATTTTTAAAAATAAAATAAAGGAACGTTGTTTAAAGAAAAAAAAAAAAAAGAAGGAATCCAAATAATATATGAAAAATCTTCCTCTCTAGGAGATGAAACTTAATCCCCACCCCTCCCTGAAAGGGCAGGCCAGACTTAGTGACTTACTTCCGGAGAATACAGTTTGGGAAAGGAAAAAGGGTAACTTTTACAGTGGAGAAATAGGGCAAACCTGACCTTCACCAAGTGACAGAGGTTAACATCATCTGTAATGTCATGTGGACATCAGCACCCAATACGATGTGGTGAGAAGGGCAGTTCTCCTCAGTGGCATTCTTCCCCCAAACCCATAACCCCAGTCTAATGATGAGGAAAACATCAGACAAACCCAGGTTCAGAAACATCCAGATAAGATATCTGGCCAGGACTCCTTAAGAACGTCAAGGTCATGAAAAACATGGAAACAAAGAAAAGACTGAGAAAATATCACAGACCAGAGGAGACTAGGGAGACATGACAGCTAAATGCAATATGATCCCCAGGGTGGATCCTAGAACAGAAAGGGGACATTAATGGAAAAATTGATCAAATCCAAATACAGTCTAGAGCTTAGTTAATAGGAACATACCAATGATCTAAGTTTCTTAGTTTTGACAAAGGTGCCACAGTAATTTAAGATGCTAACAAAGGGGGAAATAGGGTAATACAGGAACTCTCTGTATTATTTACAACTTTTCTGTATATCTAAAATTACTACAAAATAAAAAGCTTATTAAAAAAAAAGGAAAAAGGTGTGAGTTCCCTGGTGGTTAGGACTCGGAGCTTTCACTGCCCAGGTGTAATCCCTGGTCCGGGAACTGAGATCCCACAAGCCGCGTGGCATGGCCAAAAAAAAGGAAAAGAAAGAAAAAAGTTAAATAGTAGTTGATTAGAGAAAAATAGTACATTGAAAGTATGCTATTTAGTAAAAGAGCAAACTGTTAACTTTGCACGGAAAAATAATTAGAGCTCATTCTCTAGAAACAAGGCCAAGACAGTTGAGAATCTGACCTGCTATGGATAAGTTACTTAACCTTAAGTCTGTTTCCTCATCTGTAAAATGGGCATACAAATTTATTTCCTAGGGTTGTTGTAAGAATTAAATGATAAATTAGTTATTAAGTAATAAGGTTTTATCATTTGTTTACTACCTTTATGAATTTTGCCATATGCTTGTACCATCTGTTCTTTCGTTTGTTTGTTTGTTTGGTCATGCAGAGTGGCATGCAGAATCTTAGTTCCCCAACCAGAGATCGAACCTGTGCCCCCTGCAGTGGAAGCACGGAGTCTTAACCACTGGACCGCTAGGGAAGTCCCTTGTACCATCTGTATTATATTTTATTTATTAAATATTTTTCCTTACATGGACTTAGTGTACTAAAATAAATTTATGTTTAAAGAAAATTTTATAACTATTATAAATGAAAAGCCGTTATTATTTTTCTGCTACATGTTCTGTCATATCAGGGATAGCACAACCCATGGAAAACACAAAGCATACTAAACATTTAGCACTGCCTGGTAAATATTTAGCAGCTAATAAGTGCGAGTTATTAACAGTATATCTCAGAATAACCATTATGAATCATCATTCTATATATCCTTATGTCATTAGATCCTCTTAAGGGCTATTTTGCTTTTAGTTTTGTCTTTGTTTTCTTCCTGTGAGCTACAGTTTCTCACTATAGTCTGCATATCTACTTCTAGAATTTTAATTTATTTCCAAATTTATAGATATAATGAACAAGTTAAAGTTACAAAGAATCTGGCTGGTAAGGAGAATGGTAATCAACCTCTTTATATATTCATAGTTTAGTAAATACTGTTTAAGTGAACAGTGACACCATAAGTTAATAATAGGATTTCAGGACTAAGAGAAATTTAAAAATTAAGACTAACCCCTTCCTTTAGAGATCTCTTCCCTAGGTCACACAGTTAATTAGTGGCAGACCTAGACAAAACCCCAAGCTTCCTGATGCCCAATTCAGTGCCCTTTTATGGCCTTTTAAATTCTGCTTACAACTGGGCTTTGATTATAGCTATATAACAAATTGTTTTCACTCCCTCCTATTATTTGGGGTAAAAGGTAGGTAGGGTATGTATGATAAGAACACCTGGCCCTAGGGCGCTTAAGTAACTTGGCCGCATCTCACAGACCAATTAATCATCAGTATTTTGTCTTCAGTTCCAGCCTAAGGTCTCTTTGTCTCCTCCATAAAATGCACTGCACTGCTTATCATAGAAAACAGTGTTACCAAGATAAACACAAAGATACAGGTCACAGATACTGAATATTGTCTCCTCCATAAAATGCACTGCACTGCTTATCATAGAAAACAGTGTTACCAAGATAAACACAAAGATACAGTTCACAGATACTGAATATTTTTAAAAAAACAAAATATTATTGTATATAATTTCATATTGACACATGTAATGAAGCATTATTACAAGCGAATAAACTCATTTTGAGAAGAAAACTTTTCTCTTACTTACCTGCTTTGTTCTCACTGAAAGACTCCTCTGAAGAAAAACTCTTATTTTCATTGGTTTTACATTCCCTTGAAGAAATGACTCTATTTGATGCATCCTGAAAATAATGAATAAGTAAAATTAAGGAAACCTATAATTCTTAATCATTTCCTATTTAGTGAATGAATCCCAATAGATCTGCTTCTAAAACAGTCTATAGTTTATTATGATTTATATTTCATAATGACTTTAAATTCTCAATTTTCAGTCTATTTTAAGGAAAATTCCTTTTATACCTACTGAATGTAATATTTTAAAAGATAGAGTGTGCATATTTAAGTCTATAATTTGTCATCCTGTCAAAAATGTATTATTTCCTGACAAAGATGACAGAATGAAGATCATAGAACAGCCCTTCTACAAAAATGAATTGAACAACAAGAAAAAAATTAGTGAAAACAGCAAAAATTTCCCCAGCAGCTGCAAAACTGAAAAGGAACAACCTTTTGTCACAAGCTTTAAAATCAGGGAGCCAAGGAAAGAAAAAGAACATTCTGGGGTAGTTGGAGAGGCTTCTAAACTCCCACTTTTTGGGCAGTAGCAGGGACTAACTCTACTTATTTGGTGAGACTCAGAATATATAGCTTGGGGGAAAAAGAAAAAACTTTTGATTAAAGAGGAACTCATTCAACATCATAACATCTCAGAAGAGGTGAGACAACCCATCAGTTTGCCACTTCTCAGGGGTCCATAAGGAGTTGGGGAAAGGTTATGCATCCTCTAATGAAAATAGGATTCACCCTCATCTAGCAGAGATGAATACTAGTAGTGGGTATTTAACAAAACCTTAGGTAGAGAACAGAGCCCAGTTCTACAAATTTAAGATGCACAAAAGCCCAGCTTCTCAAACTACTAAAAACTAGGCAGAACCCAAAACCTAACCCCTTAAAATGAAGCTCAGAAAAAAAAGTCAGAAGAGTATTGCAGAGAAATCATCATGTCATTGTAACAAGACTGTCTCTTCATTATCAAATGGATATGGAGAATACTAATCAGGACCCCTCCCCTACACGCACTTTGCTTCATTGGATTGAGAATTAATTTTAGCTTGAGTTGTGCCCTAGATTTTTAAAAACTGAGTTATATTTATATACAGTGACATGCAGATATAGAGTTTGATGAATTTTTCATAAACTTATATATCATGTAACCCAAACCCAAAACCCCTATCAAGATATAGGGGTGTTTGGTTTTTTTTTTTTGTCAGAAACAAGATGAAGAACTAGTAGAATTGCTGTTATGGCTCAGGCAAGCAAGAACATGCTCCATTTAACAATGTACTTGGCAATACTTGATAGAAATGCTTACAAAGGCAGCAGGTAAATGAAATTAGCAGCAAAACTGGACTGATCTAGATATGTATCCATACATTGATTTAGTGGAAGGAAATGAAGAGCCCATACCTGTCAAATGGTAGGCTGATACTCTGTTCCGGGAGATTACTGCCATGCAGGAATGTGGGCTTAGCTTTGCCAGAGTTCAATTTTTCATGAAACACCAGAAATCTGTTACCTTACATTAAAAAAAAAAAATGCTGGCTCTAAACATTATGTAGGCCAAGCAAACATCCATGGGCTGGACTTGGTCCACTGGCCACCAATTATAATCTTTGCCATTGAGATCTGAAATGTAGGTGACTACAAGAGGTAGGAACTGGGGTTGAATTTGGGAGGAGGCAATGAGAACAATAAGAGGAGGTGAGGAGGGAAATGACTACAGAGAGAGTTTGAATTGCTCAGCAGTATATGAGCCTCAGAGTGTATGTGAAAGCCTACAGCTGCAAGGGTTGTGATGAACATAAACAAGTCACCACAGACATGGAAGTCGCCAAACTGGGAGCCCTTCTTAAGGCCTGTTGCCTCAACTACTTTCTGTACTTGGCTACATGGAAAAAAACCACCTTTCTCTCCTTACTGACAAGAGGTCAACAATAGAAGGTATAGACCTGCATTGTCTATTATGGTAGCCACCAGCCACAAGCAGCTAATGAGAGCTTGCTACATGGCTAGTCCCAATTGATACATGCTGCAAATGGAAATAAACATGGATTTCAAGGACTTGGTACAAAAAAAAAGAATGCAAAATATCTCATTAGTAACTTTTTACATTGGTGACATAGAAATAGTAACATTTAAAACATGTTGGGTTAGGGGCTTCCCTGGTGGCGCAGTGGTTGCGCGTCCGCCTGCCGATGCAGGGGAACCGGGTTCGCGCCGCGGTCGGGGAGGATCCCACGTGCCGCGGAGCGGCTGGGCCCGTGAGCCATGGCCGCTGGGCCTGCGCGTCCGGAGCCTGTGCTCCGCGACGGGAGAGGCCACAACAGAGGGAGGCCCGCATACCAAAAAATAAATAAATAAATAAAACATGTTGGGTTAAACTTTTTAGAAACTATCTTAATGTGGTCACTAGAAGATTTTAAATTACGTGTATTGGTATTCTATCAGACAGCACTAGTCTAGGCCAGCTGTGACAAATAGGAGCACAATCAAAACAGCATAGAATGGCACCCATGAAAACATACTATGTAAAATAAACAAAAACCCAACTATACATTCACCGTGATCATCTCCAAGTAGTGGGATTACAGAAGATACATATTTTTTATATTCTCTGTATTCTCTAAATTTTCTAGAATAAGCTAGTACTTTAAATAATGAGCTGAAACAAACAAACAAAAATATGCTCATTCTCTGGAAATCTACTACCTGAATTTTGTTATTTCTACTTTCTAAAAACACTGACTACCAAGTAAAAGTTAAGTTTCTCTGGACCACAGTCATGAGGGAACTTAATGAGATGTAAACCTTAATGCCAAGAAAATGTTGGTAGGCTTCCGTAAGCCAAAAAAGGGAGGAAAAGCCCATCTTTCTACCCTGTCTCTAAATTCTTTATAGTGATGATACTATTTGGCTTCATAAAAGCAGTCCTACAGACTGTAAAGAAAACAAAATTTGGGGCTTCCCTGGCGGCACAGTGGTTACGAATCTGCCTGCCAGTGCAGGGGACACGGGTTCAAGTCCTGGTCTGGGAAGATCCCACATGCCGCGGAGCAACTAAGCCTGTGCACAACTACTGAGCCTGTGCTCTAGAACCCGCGAGCCACAACTACTGAAGCCCGCGCACCTAGAACCCGTGCTCCACAAGAGAAGCCACCGCAATGAGAAGCCCGCACACCGCAACGAAGAGTAGCCCCGTTCACCACAACTAGAGAAAGCCTGCGTGCAGCAAGGAAGGCCCAGCACAGCCAAAAATAAAATAAATTTATAAAAACAAAAACAAAAACAAATTTTGTTCAAAGTTACATATATACAATGTATACTGAAGCTCTGTTATATAGCCAGCTTAGTTTTAAAAGTGATATATTTACATTTACCTTTATTAATTTCTCTTCATTTTTACTTCTTTCACTCAGCAGCTCGGTGTTCAGTTCTTTTTCCACTAACAAACACTTTGGCACTTGCCTTGTCTCAAAACTTCTTTCATTGACAGTTTCCACATCAGACTCTTCAATAACTTCTGATTTATTCTTTTGGGTGAGTCCCAGTAATGGCTTATCTTCCAGGGACAATTTTCTCAGAGAGGGTTTTTTCCTACTAGCAAAAAATGCCGCTCCTCCCTGGAGGGTAACTTGTGGTTTGACCTTTTGGCTTAGAACTCGAGGAGCATTCAGATTATTTTCAGCTGAGTAACAATTATTCTCTTTCTCCACAATTGGCTTATAGGCCACTCGACTTTGCTTGGAATTTTTAGAATTCTTTGACACAGGCTTGATGCACTTATATCCTGGTTGACACTTAGCAGTTAAACTCTTCTGTGGTTTTTTGTTCATCTTCTTGGAGCAGGCTGGTTTTCCCTGCACTTTTTCTGTCACACTGGAATATGATCTATTTTCATTATTAGTTTTTAGACAAATAGATCTACTCTCTTTTATCAGCTTTCTTTCCAGTGGACTGAGGTACCACTTATCTTTGTTGTAAAAGGATATGGTAGACACAGCAGATTTAAATGGTGAACCTTGATTTGCAGATGGCAACCTACTTTTAGTTGTTTTGAGTGGACTTGAAATGAAATGGCCTTGTTGAGAGCAATGAATCTTTTCTTCATTTTTATCACTGCTTTGGCAAATGTGCTTTGTATTAAGTGATGGAAATATATTTTCAGTAAAGTCCGAAATTAATTTCTTTGATGGAATTTCTGATAATAGGCTATGAAAAGAAACACAGTCCATTGATAAATATTGTTATTTTGCTTCCATTTCTATGTCAATTTACTCCTAAGCAATAAACAACTCTACCTGTAAGGCATATTAAAAATGCATCTTCTCCACCAAACATCCATCCATATACATTAGTAGTTTAACAGCAGGATTCTCAAATTCTGTCTTTACCAAACAAAGTATTTGAATATTTTTCAAAACTAAGATTCCAATGTTTGTGAAAACAAACACTGTTTAAAAAGAAGCTTTGAGATGCCTGTATATGTATGTATGTATGTATGTGTGTGTGTGTGTGTGTGTGTGTGTGTGTGTGTGTGTTGTGTGTGTGTGTGTTTTAAAACCTATTTCTAAGTTTTGGCCATATACCTGCTATAATTTCCCTAAAATGATTAATTTTATGTAATAAACTGACCACTTAGGGCTGTTCTATAATATATATCTCTGGTATGACATACATAGAGTATAGAGCTTTATAGGATTGCTTTCGGATGAGTATCTACTATATGCAAAACAGAATGTTAAATATTACATAAGAGAGCAGAAAGGAGCAAGGTAATAAAAGATCTGACCCACATTTCCAAGCCATAGGAAACAGACCTTTCTCTGATTCCCTCCAAAGGCCTTAAAGAATTAATTATGAAAGCTTACAGTATTTCCAGACTAGAATTAGAATATAAAGTATTACTGTAGCCACAAGGAGTAGGTGAATGGAAGAATGGAAATATTTAGAGACAGAAGAGAGGAGATAAAAAATGCAAGATGGTGAATTTTTCTTTTTTTAACAGTTTCTACTTATAGGATGAGACTCACTTATCACAGTTCAAAGAATGCTGCTTCCTTTTCCTTGGAGTTAAAGTTGACATCTTCTTAACTGAACTCCTAAAAGCAACAGAACAATATAATAACCAAATTAATCCAATGTGTATAAAAATCAGTAAATCAAAATTATACTTTATGGGCTTCCCTGGTGGCGCAGTGGTTGAGAGTCCGCCTGCCGATGCAGGGGAACCGGGTTCGCGCCCCGGTCTGGGAGGATCCCACATGCCGCGGAGCGGCTGGGCCCGTGAGCCATGGCCACTGAGCCTGCGCATCCGGAGCCTGCGCTCCGCAACGGGAGAGGCCACAGCAGTGAGACGCCCGCGTACCGAAAAAAAAAAAAAAAAAAAAACCAAAACTTTATAAGTCTGAAAGAGTTCTCAGATGGGTGGTCCATAAAGATCAAAAAAAGGGGGGGTGGGTTTAAAAAGCAAATCCCTTTAATAAAGGTTTAAACCATGAAGGTTAAAAAAAAAAAAGGAAAAACACTACATCACAGTAGCAACTAATTCAGCAGGGACAGTACAATTTAATTAACTAATTAAGCAGGAATAGTACATGTTTCAAGCCGGAAAATGATCCTACCAAGGAGGAAGGATTTTACCCCATCTCAGGATACACTTTCCCCTCAAATAGCCTGATGAATCCATACCAAGTTTAATCACTTTATATTCTGGGCAGCTGTCCTTGCCATTGCCCTCACCCCTACCCCTCCCACTGTTAGATGCGCTTGCCCTAGGCTTCCATTCCATCCTGCACCTCCTTGGTATCCGTTTAGCACATTTTCTTGTTGTTAGTTTGAGTGTCTTTCTCAACAGCCTGCATGTTCAAAGGAGGCAGAGACCGTCTCTAGCTTTCTCATCAGAAGCAAGAAAACGGGGAAGCATAATCCTCTCTCATTTTTCTAGTCGAGGAGCCGCTTGTTTCCTTATTTACAAAATACTCTGATCTCCTAAGGCTGAGGGTAAACACAATCACGCATGTTAACTCTCGGGCAGATGGTATGTTGCTCAATAAGCGTTTTCCCTTCCCCTTCCTTCGGATCAAGTATATTTTTAAAAAAAATTTACACAAGCTTGACTTCAAACAAACAGAAAGACCTGGGACTCTGGGAATTCGTGTCGAGCTGCGGCTTAAGGGAAGACCCGTCCGGGGCTGAATGAGGAAAGGTAGGAGAGAAAAGCGCCTCTGTCCCCAAACGCTGTCAGGGCAAAAAGACGAGAAAACTCGGCGTCAGAAAGATGGAAACCCGGTGACCTGGAAGTGCGGACACCCGCTCGCTGGCTTCGGTCTCCAGCCGCGAACGCGCCAAGCACCGAGCACAAGCTCTTTCTCCTTGACATTCACCTCCACGTTCCACAGAACCTCCCGGTCTCCTAGCTCTTCCACCCCACGCCTCGACCCTCCGCACGACTTACCTGCCCCTCAGACAGGCGACCTCTCCTCAGCAGAGCCAGGGGTCCCCACTGTATTCAAATTCTCGCGCGCCAGTCCAGGCGGAAGTAGCTGAGTTCCGATTGGCCGCTTCCCAGCGCGTCCAGGGTCTGACTCGGTGATTGGTTGTGCACTAGCGTTTGCCCCGCCCACCCGAAAGGCGGTCTCCAAGATTCTCCCGCCCTTGCAAGGCTAAAAGCTCTCTTCTCACCGAAACCAAGTCTTCCACAATTCCTTGAGGCGCGCCGGGCTCCATTCCGGAGGCCTTACCTAAGATGCATTTTGGGAATTGTAGTTTTTGGCAGAATAAAGGCGCCCTCTGGAACTCCAGGCGCATTCTAAAGTCACTTAGTGTAAGATGTTTTTGTAAAGTAGGCTCTCTAAGATTTCGAGGCAGTTATTTTTCACATTTGAAGCTTTACTGTTAGTTTACCTTTTTTTTTTTTACTAGTAATACGTTAGGTTTCCAGCTCATTTTTTCATTTTTCAAGTTAAATTAAAAAATCATGACAGTAACATCTTTGCGCCAGGCATTCTTGCACGTTTGATGTGTTTTATTTCATTTACTCTTCACCACAGTCTATGAGATATGTATCATCATTCCCATTTTACAGAGAATAAAACTGAGGGCCTGAAAACAATGACTAGTTATAGGACAGAGCTAGGTTCTTCCTTTGCAAAGCCCAAAGATTCCTAAAGCACTCACTGATTATTAAGTAGTTGTTATCTTTGTGTACCAGCTCCTGGTACAGTCTCTGGCACTTTCTTAGTTCTAAATAAATTTAGTTAAGTGATGCGCTTAACTTCATAGAATGAAGTCGGTCAGATGAAGTTAAGAGAAATAGGTCAAAACTAAGTGCTGTGGGAACTTTCCTTTAGTCAGATCATTCCCACTTTACATCTGAGGTTCAGAGGTTTGCCCAGTCTCACAGGTAATAATAGATGGCAGATCTTACGCAGAGAGGCATATTGCCTCCGGGGAATATCACAATTTACTCACTATGTCCTAAACATTTTATGCCCATTAACTTATTTAACCCTGGCAAAATAGCCTGTGAATTAGCAGCTCTATTCATCTTCATTTTACAGCTAAGGTTAAGTGCAGCACCAAATGTGCCCAGTAGGTGATGGACCTAGAATGAGAATAGTGGAGGAATTGGGGTTCACTCAAAATTTAATGAGCTCTTACTAAGTGCCAAGTACCGTAACTGGCTCAGTGAACGCCTAGCTGTGAAGAAGACAAAAGGTTTCTACTCTCAGGCAGGCCAGATGCGGGTGAAAGGAGGCAGATAAGACCAAGAGCTAAGCCTCAAGCTTTGACCGCTCACGGGGTGGAGGTTCTGAAAATAAAGTCAGTGAATGACATTTTTCTCTTAGGAAGACGGAGTTTCCCCGCCGTTTTCCAATCACCTATTGTCCTGGCTCCATCCTCTTTCCCCTCAACCCCCCAGTAAACTGAGCTCCCAGCGCGCCGACCGTGCAGCCCGCCAGGATTGAAGACGGCGCCGGCAGCCGGCGTTATGACACGGCCCGACGTCCGCCGGAAGTGCTTGGAGCAGTTCCGGGGGACGCGGCCTCCGCGCTTCCGGTATCTTGAGCTTCCAGAGCTGAGTGCCGCTGCTCGGCGCTGGAGTCGCTGTTCCGCCGCCGGGATCATGGTGTTCTATTTCACCAGCAGTAGCGGTGAGTGGGCGCCGAGACCTCCTGGGTCCCTGCTCGACCGCGGGGCTCCGAAGCCGAGACCCCCAGGCCGCCGCGGAGCCTGGTCCTTGAGCGCCTCCTCGGCAGTGGGTGCCTCTTCCCGCGTCCTCATGGTCCCCCGACCGTGTCCGTCCCAGTCCCCCCCGTGCGCCCCCTTGTCAGGGCCTGGGGGCGCGTAGAGGCACCATCCCCCTTGCTGTCTTTGCCTCCGGGAGTTGTTCTTTTCCCTCAATCAGAAAGACCTGTCGCTACCTGGAATTGGACAGTTCGTGGACTTCTTCGCACCCGTATCCCAAGTCTTCCCTTCCCCACCCACCCCCGTAACCTTTAATCTTGCTGCGCCCTGGTAATTACCCTCATAGAGAAAGGAAGGAGACATCTGCCAACAGCTCTGCCTTACCGGAAGTGCGCCTTAGCCTTCTAGGAAAAGGTTATAGGGCCTGGGTTTTACAGAAAGCCATAAAAAGACTCTGGAATAGCGATACAGCCACTCACTGGGCAGAGTTGATGTCCCATATCTTGAAGAGTGACATGATAATGTTTCTGATTTGTCTTTGGCAGGCAAGGAAAGGGTGTGTTTAGTTCCCAGGAAATGCTGTGTCTTCATTTCTCTGCTTATGTTGTTCCCTTTGCCTACAATCAACCCCCCAGTTAGCTGCTTCTCCCCTGAGACAGCCCTCGCCTATCTTTTCCAGATGCCTTTCCCGCCTTGTCGCCACCCCAGGATTGGTTAGATATAACTCTTCGGGGATCCCCTTAACACCCATGTATGCTTTTGGCATTGCACTTGTCATATGATATTAAACTCTGTCTGCTTGAGATAGAGCGTAAGCCCCTTGAGGGCAGGGAGAGGATCTCCTGGTTTCTCTAGTGTAGTGCCTGGCTCATAATAGTTGCTCAATAAATACTTACTGAATAAATGAATGATATTTTTTTACTTCTGGCATACTCTATTCTGTTGCTACTGTCTCTGCCTACTTGTTAAAGGTGAGATTTAAGTGAAACTAGCTGCGCAGTGTTTGTGTGGGTTTGAATAGAGTGGTACTTGCTCTTTAGAGATGAGAACGTTGAAGCCCAGGGAAGTTCTAACTCACAGACCCCCTCCCCTGCTACTCCATCATACTATCACATTTCATTTTTCTCAGTAGTTTAGGCTTCCACTGTGTGCCATAAGCTATTTCTCTGTCTCTATAGGCTTAGTTTTGTCTTACCTATATTATTAAAATTACTAGAAACAAAATTCAAACTAGCCTGAAAAATCATTATAGGCCCCTAATAGCATTTTCATCCTCCCTCTGTCCTGTCCCTCCAGATAACTAGAGTGTCTCTTCGTAGCTTCTCATGAGAGTCCCTGCCAACATAGTTACCCGTACAAGTCCAGCAATGGAATGAAAACTATAGGCAGGCCATATGGGTACTAAATGTATTTTATGCTGGCTGCTTTATTCTCCTTAAAGTGATTCTAAATTCCTTGAGTGCTAGTCATACACACGCAGGTGCCCTTAATAGAACAGAGTGCTTCAGTTGATTTGTGGATCATGTTTTTCTCATTGGCTTCCATTATAACATCAGAATTGCTTCTTGTCAGAAAAATATTTGGCCTCTAAGTCTAATAAATCTGCACTTGTGCAGCTTTTAAAATTGCAAAGTTAATGGAAAAATTATAACTTCCAGTAAGATAGTAGTAAAACTTGATATATCCTAGTACAGAAAACAACTTGAACATACAGAATCTGCAGGAAATGACTTCGTATAGATAGCCAAGCTTTTCAAGCAACTGATGGTTTACTGCAAAAAAAAACTTTTTTAAGAAATGGGTTGAAAATCTCAATAGAAGGTTTTTGCCTTCCCTTTTAAAATTAGTATCTCTAACTAAAATCTGCTTGGTTGTATTCTTTCATGCTCTCATAATAGAATAATGAAACATTAGCCTTGCTATATTTCCAGTGTCAAATTTAAGCCCCTCTGATTTATGGACCCACAAATTACCTGCGCATGGCTCATTAACTTCACTTGTACTTTTAGTACCTTTTACTAGCATCTGTCTCAAGATAAATTGTTCTGTAAATTATGAAATTATCACAGTGCCTCTAAAGTTGGCCTGGTTGCTACACCTGTATCAGGTTATCTTCAAGATAACTAGTTCCCATACTAATCAACCTTAATATTTGGGTGAGAGTAACAAAAATACTAGAATAGGGCTTCCCTGGTGGCACAGTGGTTGGGAGTCCGCCTGCCGATGTAGGGGACACAGGTTCGTGCCCTGGTCCGGGAAGATTCCCACATGCCGCAGAACGGCTAGGCCCGTGAGCCATGCGCTGAGCCTGTGCGTCCGGAGCCTGTGCTCCGCAACGGGAGAGGACGTAACAGTGAGAGGCCCACGTACCGCAAAAAAAAAAAAATTAGAATAATTCAATTTACTTTTCCTTTATCCCTCTAACATGGATGGGAGCTTAATTCAGATTTCTTACGCAGCAGTCATGCTCCTTTTTAATTTTCTATTTTGACATAATTTCAGTATTTCAGAAGAGTTTTAAGAATAGTAAAAGATTTCCTTTATAGCCTTCTCTCAGATTCTCCAAATTCTAACATTTTACCACATATACCTTATCTCCTTCTTTTCCCCTTTCTCTTTCTTTTTCCAGCTCACCTGCCCGCCCAACTCTCTCTCTCCACACACACACAGATTTTTTTTTTTCTGAACCGTTTGTTAGTAAGTTGCATTTTACCCCTAAATATTTCAGGGTGTTTCTCCTAAAATCAAGGATATTCTCTTATCAGAAGACATTGTTCATTATAAAATCAGGAAATTAGCATTGCAGCAATACTAGTATGTAATCAGCAGCTTTTATTCAGTTTTTATCAGTGTCCTAGGGATGAATTTATAACAAAGGAAAATTACAAATCATTGTTGCGTTCCGCTGTCATTCATTACTCTTTAGCATCTTCTGATCTGGAGCATTGCTCAGTCTTTGTCTCTGACGACACTGTCAGTTGAAGAATTACTTTGTAGAATGCCCCTCAGTTTGGGCTTGTAGTAGTTATGTTCTTAATCACCTCATTTTATAGGTCAACCATCCAAAGAACCATCTGTCATTCTCGGCTGTAATTTAGATAGCTTGTCCTGCAGAGACAGCTTTGTTTATTTCGATCATTTAAAAAAATTACCTTTGTTCTGATTACAAAAACCATCTATACATTTTATAAGCAAGTAGGCAAGGTAACTGTTGTTAACAATTAAATGTATATCCTTCCATAGTATAAAGAAAATGGGGGTGTGTATTAAAAATATATATGTAAACATGTTTATGTATACACAGTTACTTATTTTTTACAAATTGAATATTACTATATATAGATACACAAAAATACTGTTCTGCTGTTTAATTTTTTCACCTATCCTTTCTTTTTAATGGGTACATGGTATTTTGTTTATGGATATTCTATACTGTGTATAACCAGTCTTAACTAATGAGTGTTTAAGTTGTAAAAAGAACATCACTGCTTGACGGAGTATTAATTAGTAGGATATATACTCCTAATGGTGACATTTATAGGCTCAAAAGGGTGTACCCATATAATAATGTACAGAGAGGATCTGAAACACTTTTTAGTTGTATTCCTGCACTTGGCATTTGTTATATGCTATGCGAAGGGCTTATCAAGCTAATATAATGCTCTGTTATAGACAAGTATTTCTGTCAACTGGTCAGTGCAAAATTCTCTTCTTTCAAGTTATTTTTCTCAACTATTTCCAAGTAATTATGGACTATAGTCATCATAACTGCTAACTGAAGGAATTGGGAGTTTTCTGTCCCCAAGAGAGGCAACTATGATTGATCATTTAAGGAGCTTCTCATTCTGAATGTCCAGCCAATCCTGAATTTAAGAATCTGTAAATGAAAGAGTGCTGCTTGCCAGCCTTCAGAGCTCCACTCACACGGTAGTTCTCTGGAGCGACAGCCAGCAGACTGCCTGGCCCAAGCTTGTACCTGTCTGCCAGGCTTTGTAGGCAGAGGCTCAGTGGCTATTAATTCAGGAGTCTAGGTCCAAACGGGGTCTAACAGGTTTTGGTAGACTAGCTCAGAAAACCAGGACCCAGTTAGAATTCCAATTACAAAACCTAACTGATTCCAGTTGGAGGATGCCCACATCAAAACACACTAGCTCAGGAAAGCAAATGTCACTTCTAAGGTAAACCATACCCGGAATATTCTTTTTGCTTTAGGGTAGTGGTTCCTAATGCTGACTTCACATTAGAATCACTGTAAAAAGAGATCTTTTGCAAAACCCCAATCCCCAGACATTTGGATTTGGTTGGTCTTAGGTGGAGCTGGGGCAAAATTAGGTGATTCTAATGTGTAAACAGGGTTCAGAGCCACTGATTAGAAGAAGCTTGAGAGCCAATGTTTCCCCTGAATGTGATAGGGAGCATATTATAATTTGCAGCACACCTAGGACATAACTAAATCAAATTATGAAAAATAAAACTTGCCTAAGTTTAGGAACCTATTTTTAAATGGTTGAGGTGAAGAGTTTTGGTCGTTGTTTTTTTAAAACTATTTTTAAGAAGGCAGAAGTATAGGACTGAACTGGAATTGCATTGAGCTAACTCCCTGAAAAAGTAGGAAAGTAGCCATTTTTAATGAGGGTTGGTAAGCCTTCTCCAGATGGTCAGTATTTTAGAGTTTGTAAGCCACATATGGTCTCTCTAGCTTATTCTTCTTCATTTTGCTTTTTTAAACACTTTAGAAGTGTGTAAATCATTCTTAGCTCAAGGGCTGTCCAAAAACAGGGCTGGATTTGGCCTACAGGCCATGAATGTTTTGCCAACCCCTAATAAGCATGTGTCACTTGTTTTTCCCATCAAACAGTTGTGTCGGTGTTGAAGTTATCTAACTATTCTTATTTTTGTTTTGTCTTAGTTAACTCATCGACTTACACTATTTACATGGGAAAGGATAAATATGAAAGTAAGTTTTCAAAAGCATTTGATTTTGAAATTTCCAGCAGGTAAGTGTTAATTGCCTTTTCTCCCAATGGTTTGTTGGATATGAGTTTTCAGTTAACTACTAACTAACCCGTTATAAGGAATTCCAAAGGATTAACTTTCTTAGCATTTCATTATATCAGATAATAGTTGAGCTAATTGGACTACCTGTGGCTGATTAGAATATTACTTTACAAAGAGTTTTGTGGTATCGTTTGATTTAGGGGTGATAGGAATTAGAGGTTAACTTGTGCTGGTTTTCATCAAAAATAATCTGTGGCTTGGACTTTGAAAAGATCATTTTCTGTACATTTTTACCTCGTTTAAGAAACATATCTTGGTTGTTTTGAGGCAGAAGATGGTTCTTTTTGAGTTGAAATGTTAACAGTGCTTTCTTGACCACTCTCAGAATGAAACACGGTATCTCATACTGTGCACATTTCTGTGACTAAATGTACAAACATTCACCTAACTAAAACAAAAATTTACAAAAAAATACCCATACTATTTTCTGTGCCCTCTATTTTCTGTTTTATCTCATTTTTAAAAAGCTAGTCTTAACCTGCTAAATTAATTTTCTGACTCACTAATGCATTTGATCTAAAGTTTACAAGAAAAACACTGATTTAGGGATCGCCTTTTGGACTGCACGAGTGGCGGGGGGTGCCGAAAGGGAACTGTAGTTTTCTTGATCAAGAGATCAGGGAGCAGGGCTTCCCTGGTGGCGCAGTGGTTAAGAATCCACCAGCCTGGGGCTTCCCTGGTGGCGCAGTGGTTGAGAGTCCGCCTGCCGATGCAGGGG